>NW_008692122.1:0-86179 GCF_000695815.1 Acanthisitta chloris
TCTATGATTCTATGAAAAGAAAGCTGTTTAGAAACACAGCTGCAACAGAGATGGATCCACCTTGTTCCAGCCTGGACTGTGAGGAAAGTGAAGGGTAAAACCCCAAATTTAACCACAAAGTCCACGTAGAACATGCATAAGAACTTCAGCCTAGCCCCATATTTTCAATCTGGCCACTCTTCTCCAAATGATTGTGAATTTAAAAAAAAACCAATAAATTTTAAAACTTACACAGGATAAACAACATGTATTATCTTTTCCACTATAATAGTTTCTATTGCCATAGTCCATATATTTATAGCCCTAATATACATATATATAGACTGGCAACATATAAAACTGTTTACCAACCAACATACATATGAAGAAACAATACAGACTATAAAGTATTGAGTAAAATGAAAAATGACCATAGTTTCTTAATAAAATTTCATCAATTTTTAAATTCTTTTCAGACTGTTCGGAAAAATTCAGTTTGGTTCCATTTTCTCTTAATATCTTTTCTTAAGCACAAATTTGACTGGTTATTGCATTGCTTTTAAAACTTTTGATACATGAAACCATGTATGAGTGTAAACATTTCAGCAAGGAATGCAAAATGTTGCATTCTATAGCTAAGAATTATTTCTGAAAATATGTAATCAATACAACTTTTCACATATTATTCCCTTTATTCTGCTCTTAGCTATAATTACGTCTTTATATAATACTAACATCAAGTTTGTTTGTATCAAAGGTATTCTTTCCTTACTCGTTGGTAACTTGGTTATGTGTTTGCAGACAAATAAATTTTGACGTAAACCATTTTGAGATACACAAGGAGTGACTTGAAGATATGGGTTTCCATAAAGTCAAATGGTAATAAAGTTCTTAGATCTGCAGTCAGGTATTTGAAGGATGAGTTCTTGAAAAAGGGTGTTCAGGTTTGGGCAAGTGATCCCAGAGCTGCACATAGCCAACCAATACAATCACAAGTAGGTGGAAAAGAGATGAGGTTTGATGTCTTAGAAGGTGAAATTAAAATTGAGTACACTTTTGAAATCTACTTGACATAAAATATTGCATTATGTAAGTAGCATTTTCATCCCTCCATGCACTCATCCAGTCTGTCTCCAGTTTCTCATTAAAAACCAAACCTCCTCAGCACAACCCTGAGAAGTTCTGAGTGGAGCTTTCCTGGTCAGCCAGTTTCATCAACAGTGAGCCCACTTTTCCAACAAGAAATAACTAATGCATTGCAAGCTCACACTCTTACAGCTAGATCCACATGAGGTGATCAGAAAATGTAGACCTGGTAGCAAAAAGAGAAACCTCTAGGTGTTAGGAATAACCAAGACCAACGGGCACAGACAGCCTGCCAGTACTGGGAGGAACCATTTCTTGGTATATTTGATCTGAAGGTTTGTATTACTACAAGACAGCTGACTTCGTTCCAGTAGCGTGAGCAGGGTGGTGCACCAAACCCAGGTTATTCAAAGCTAAAAACTCAAGCAGTTCAGCTTCTGTAGGTGAAGAGCAGTAGAAGCTAAAATACAAGACAAGCTATCTTCTTCCTGAGAATCCTTATTTTGACCCAAATCTCTGAAAGCTAGGGCTTAAGGGTACGGCAATTTCCTTGGTTCTAATTCATAGTTACAAGCATGCTCTGTTTGCTTATTACTGCAAACATTTGAGCTGTTTGCATTTATCTTCTAAGAAACACAACTGAAATTATTAAGGGTAATCTTAATTTTTAAACAGATACTGTTCAATTACAAGGAAGAAGTACTTCAAAATGGCTTTTCATGAATCTGTTTTCTAAAAATGTTTTCCTCTAAAACTTTCCTACTTATGTGACCTCTAGCATAATTTTTAAACTTAAAAAAATAATTCAATATAGAATTAAAGTAAGTATAACATTTGGATAAGGTTGAAAGGTGGTTAAAGGGGTAAGATTTTAAATGCAAACAGAATAATAATTAATTGCCAAGGTGCTTTTGGGAAAAATCATACACTTGACCCAAGCTGAAGGCTGAAATATTAATCTGTTTCTGTGACAGAGATCAAGCTTCATAGTCGCTTTTTATCCTCCTCATAATAGAAGCAACAGTTGTAAACCATAATGTTATAGTTCAAACAATGCCCCCCCTAAGACTTCAAATTTATTATAGCATTCATCTCCAAGACAAAAGACCTGGTACAGGAAAAAAGCTCTTTTTAGCAAAAAGCATGGTTGTTATTTATGGCTCAGATGCGAAGAATGAGTTTGGGGAATTTATCAGAGATGAAGGTATGAAATGTTTTAGCTTGTTCTTCTCCCTCTAATCCATAAACCATTTTCTCAGCCACCCAAGTGAATTCTAATGGAACAGGAGTGATGAAATAATATTTTCCTAGCCCTTTAACACTTTGCCTACTGTGTGCATTGTGTGACTTGTTCAGGGAAAACACAGGAGCTTATAGTTACAAATCTTTTAAATCAGAAAGTAAAATGATCTTGTTAATAAATTATGTAAAATGGCCTTGTGGGAAGATTCAACATACCACCGAGTGCTTGTGCCCACTATCAAACCATATTCACTTGCAGCCATTCTTACAAAGGACTTTTTTTTATTAATCTTTCGTTTGATAGTAATGTGAATTTCCCGCAGATGCCTTGGAGTTATCCAGTCAGCCCATAACTATCTAATTTGCTCTGGATAGCAGGAAGGAGAACAAAGGTTACTGAGGAGCCCCTTACTTTGCTGAATAGGAATCAGAAAAAAAAAAAAAAGATGCAGAATGAGACCAAGAGGCTTTTATATTCTCTGAGATGTATCCAATGCCTTGCCTGGTTTAATTTTATGGCAAGAAGCATTGTTGTGACAGAGATGTTGAAGACTGCTGCCCTCACCTCCCAATTGCCATGCTACCCTGTTATTCAGATTTCTTTACAGATAAAACTTATTCCTCCCTCCCTCTCAGATTTCACTGAGTCTGATGGCTCTGCAAGTCCCTGATCACCACCAGTGCCAGCCTGGATGCTCTTTCCACATAGAATAGACTCAAGTAAGAGTATCTGTCCCAAGCTGCAGCGGTTCTTTTTGTCCAAAGCTACAGTAGTTCTTTACCGGACAGACCTAAAGCTTCATTATTGTAACACATCAATATTGGTCTTCTCTACTTGAATATTTAAGTATGTCTAAAGTCTGGATTCATAGTCTCAACTGGTTCAGATGTTTCAGCTGCAGACCTTGAACCTAAAGTCCAAAAAAAGACTCAATAGATAAGTTTTCCTACAGAATACCTTAAGTGCAAAAAGGAGCTTGGCTTCAGGATTCCCTTAGTACTTAGCACAAGAGTTAAGCTATTTTTTTATCCATATACACAGACAGAAGTTGGGGTCCAGAGTACAACAATACGTGCTGTCGTGGTTTAACCCCAGCAGCAGCCAAGAACCACACAGCCTCTCACTCACTCCCCCACCAACGGGATGGGGGAGCGAATTAGAAGGGTAAAAGCTACAAAAACTCATGGGTTGAGATAAAGACAGTTTAATAGAGAAAGCAAAAGCTGCACACACAAGCAAAGCAAAACAAAGAATTAAGTCACTGCTTCCCGAAGACAGGAGGTGTTCAGCCATCTCCAGGAGAGCAGGGACCATCACGCGTAAAGGTTCCTTGGGAAGACAAACGCCATCACTCCAGATGTCCCCCCTTCCTCCTTCTTCCTCCCACCTTATATACGGAGCATGAGGTCATATGGTATGGAATATCCCTTTGGTCAGTTTGGGTCACCTGTCCCAGCTGTGTCTCCTCCCAATCTCCCATGCATCCCCAACTTCCTTGCCAGCTTGGCAGTACGGAAAGCAGCAAAGGTCTTGACTCTGTGTAAGCTCTGCTCAGCAATAACAAAAACATCTCTGCATTATCAACTCTGTGTTCTGCACAAAACCCAAACATAGCCTCATACTAGCCTCTGTGAAGAAAGTTAACTCTGCTCCAGCTCAAACCAGTACACGTGCCATTTCATTTACGGCACAACATACAGGAACAGACAAAGTTCAACAAGGCTTTGATTGGAAAACGATGTCTGCCATTAGCCATTACTTGATTATTATGCTGGTAAAATTTCAACAGCTCTAGCCTGCTGTTTCTTTAAAACTCTTTCCATATTACCCTTCTTCTACAACACCTACAGCAAACAACATATTACTCTTCTGTCACACATCGACTCCTCCGTTTAATAATACATGCCTAATTATATTGCCAGGTCTTATGCTGTTGAAGTCACCTGGAGAGTTGCCAACAACTCTCCTGAATATAGAAACATATATATACACACAATGTAAGGAGATAGGGAAAATACATACTTTAGAGATAAATTCTTTTCCCTCTAGCTCATTTTACATCATAGTTCAAAAGAAATGTACATTGACTTCACAACAATGAAATGAAGCTATTCGTAAGAACAAGAAACTACAGAGTAGCCAGAAGGAAAAGCAACAACAAAAAAAATCCGATAAAATAAATAAAGTGAGCAGGAAAGAGATAATATATCAGCAATCATCCAAATTCTTTCTTTCTTTCTTGGGGTGGGATATTCAGGTACCTTTCATTTGCACACATTTTTTTGCCTTAGCTGAAAAATAATCAAGTTTTGTGACTGTCTTTAGCTTTGCCATGACTCTCAGTTATAAAAACATTTACCCCTTTCTTCCTGTGTGAAGGAATCGACTATAGGAAAATTGCATAATTGCACATTTCCCCCATCCTTTTTTTTCTTTTTTCCTAAGTGCAATATTATCAATTCTGTTTTAAGTTCACACTCCCAAGTTGGGAGAACATGCAAGAGCAAGAAGTCTTCTATTCATTAAAGCATAAATTGCACACCCACTCTGCTGCAGATTTGTGTTTCTTTTCTTCCATTTCCTATCTAAAAACTGTAATCTAAAGAAAGCCATTGCTTTGACAATCATCAAAGGCCCATCCCTTCCCTCCAACTTATTCTTTCTATGGCCCTCCTCAGAATCAGGCTGGGGATTGAAGGGGGAGAAGAAGGAGGGGCAAGGAGGGAGAGGGAGGAAAAGATATTTTAATCTGGGTCAATTACTAATCTGATTCACAGCACAGCCCCACAAACAGCAGTAGCACATAAAATTGAGCAAACAGCCAAGGAAGGAGATTGGCATGGGCTGGCCGCCGCCCTTGGAAGTGTGCGTGGAATTGCTGCTCAGCCCCACTGGCCCGGATGGATGCATACAGTGTTCCCTATGAGGCTGGGACCTATGACGAGTGAACCCGCCACGGAGGACAAGGCTTGTCACATCTCTGTTGTAAAAGCAAGCTGGCCACTCTCTTTACCATCTATTCAAGCCAGTAATCCACAAAGCAAAATGCTTGCCTGATTTTTTGCAGGCTGCTTTCCTCTTCCAAAGAAGACAACATGACAGTATAACCCCATCTTCAGTGGAGGAAAAAAAAAAGCTTTAGTAACACAACATTTTTCTCTTAATAAATCATTTCTAATGACTTCCAATAAATCATCTTGTAATCACATTCCTCTACCACTTAAGCCAGTCAAAGTATACCTCTTACAGTTAAAATATTAATGTATTCACATTTCACATAAAATTACAAAAGCTCAGAGAGAGAGAAACTAACTGGAGAGAAATCAGCTTAATTCATTTGAGAAAGCAAAGATTACACTGTAAGTTTTTTAAAGTTTTTCTAGCAGTTAGTAGCCTGTAATTTCCATTTAGATTTTAGACACAATTTCTGATCTGAATTTCACCATTCCATGTGCGCATACACATACTTCCTGGACACATCCATTTTCACATACATACACAAATGGAATATACATGAACCATACTGTTTTGTCAGTTTAGTAACATTCCAAGCACTTCTGAAACAGCAGATTATGCAAAAAGACCTGGTGAAATGAGGCATTTAACACTGTAACTTCCCATCACATATTTTGCATTCCCAATGTCCTGCAGGAATTCTGAAGGTTTTGATGTTTTCTTTTTCTCTAGTTTCATCCCGGTGATTTCTGAACTACAATTTACATCTGCATCACACTACTTTTCCCTGACACAGAAATGAAAGTTAATTAGTTTCTATGACAACCTGATGCATGAAAGGACCACAGGTTCTTTCACATTTGTAAATACATTTCAACTTAGTATTCAGGGTGCAGTGTGTATCAGCCTTAAGTACAAATAGCATGAGTTTGTTTTTAGTAAGGCAGAAAAAGGGACTTAAGTCAGATGACGTGATTCATTGGAGCATACATTTGTCAATGAACAGATGAGTCCCAATTTATTTCCCTCGACTTTAAAGAAGTCTCCAAACTTCCATTAGAAATGAGTATTTAGACTTGAACTGGCATTACCTCTGAAAGGTTTATCAGAAACTAAGACTAAACCAGATGCAGTTGTTCATGACCTTAGTTTTGCAGTCGAGCATTAAACATTTTATTTTTTTAAAAAAAATACCTCCAGAGGCACCTTAGTTTTGCAGCCGAGCATTAAACATTTCATTTTTTTAAAAAAAATACCTCCAGAGGTGTTTCAAGGCGTGCAGTATTATTCACATTCAAAAATCAACGTGAATAATAAGCTCAAAGCAAGCCTCTCAGCTAACGCTTTGCTTTGACTGACACAACCATCTACGCTGGCTTTTTTCATAACAGGTCCCCAAAACAAAACCCCCAAAAGAGCATGTATTTCAAAACCATCCTTCCTTTTTTAAAATGACATCATGAAGTTTAACTGTGGAAGTGTTGTGCTTTTACTCACACATTCACCACAACAGACAATTGTTCCTTATCACACTGAACACCCATGAGAGACCCTTGAGCACCAGAACCTCCCTGTGACTGTAGCCAGGCCTCCTGCTCCCCAGGGAGAGCTGTGGGAAGAGGACTAACACTTCTCACATCAAGACTGCCCTGCAACATCTCACCAAGACAATCTGCCCCATCTTTTCTCTGAGAGCAAGAGGGTGCCAGCCTGAGCAGAGGCAGAAAAGGAACGAGCCAGGGCAAGTCTGCCTAGAGACTCTACAGGGAAGACCCATAGTCATGGTTTCCCAAGCATCAGCTCCCCGTGAACTGCATGGACATGTCAGTTGTGCTAACTCTTGAAACATATTGTACAGTCACAAGTTTTCTTCTAGCAAGGAGAAAACATTAGGAAGATGTGTAAATATTACCACTATTCTTTGCCCAAGGAAACCAGGACTACATCCTTTCCCAGGCACAAACACAAGTCAGTGGAGTCTGTCAGGCAGAGGAAAATTGTATCCTGGAGATATGCAGAACATGAGAAGAGAGAAAGTCTTTACACATCAGGATCAGACGATCTGCCCCATACCACACATACCATCACAAAGCAGTTGATAATTTTTTCTTGCAGTCATTAGAAGCATTTTCTAAATAACATGATTTGTGTATGTATGACGAAATCAGGTTTGTTATACTATAACTGAGGAAGCAAAGGGAGAAAAAGAAGGAAGTATACAGTGAGTAGATCATTACTAGAGTTCTCTGACTTCTTTAGAAATGAAAAAACTGGTGTCACAGAGCAAGCTAGAGCTGAAATACAAATGCAGATATTCCTCCCTCCTGACTCCCAGAAGTAGAAGAATGCCATGGAATAATTTCCAAGTGTGGTGTTGGTGCAAATAACTAGGATTATTCCATCTAATGACAGGCTCAGCTACTGACCCTAGAAGCTGCCCATTTGGGTGGACGCCTGAATTTGTGAAGACTTCCAAGACTACTCCTTGTACAACTGAAATCTAATTATCAACGTTCTCTCAAGATATTTTCTTCCACCCCAGCTTCAAAGCTTGTAAAAACACAGGGCGCCTGGATTCCAATCAGAAATCCAGAAACCTATAAACAATGTGTAACTTAGAGATGCCCTTCGGTGCATCAAAACGCTTTTTAGTGCAGCTCTAAAATCCTAAATCACTCCGTATTATTTATCTCCAAACTTCCCCATATTTTAAATGTCATGCTGTCAGGCTAAGTAATAAAAAAGTTTAAAAGCTACTAACTGAACTCAACTAGTAACATCTGAACACTGCGTTTAAGGCTGAAAATACTGATGGGATATATTTGTATTTTCAAATTAAGAAATCATTATTTTTCATCTATTTTTTTACAGCAAACCAGAATTTAGACTTAAGACTGTAGTCACAAGGAAAATGTGACTATGCAATCTCCAGTACATACAGATGCAGCTCTAAGCTAATCATAAAAAATAGTATTTGAGATGATCACACATTTTTCAGCTTCATCTGTTCTTTTAGAGATTTTTCTAAACTATAAATTGCGCGCTGGAATTTCATTTGCTTTTCACACTAAATTGCCTCCAAGATTTTATATTCATTAAAATAAATGCCACAAGTTGTGTTTTGAGATTGTGGAACTTTATCCTCATAAAATAGCATATTACAGCTAAATCCTCACGCACAGGTAAAGTATAAAGACAAATATGAGTTACGTTAGCAGATCAAGTACTTTTCCTAACATCAGGAAATAAGTGACTCCTTTCACCTTAAAACGTTAATATGAAAATTCTTCACCTCAAAAATAACAAAACCCACTTAAATGCTAGCAAGTCATGCCTGACATTTGTATAAAAACAAAAATAATCTGCTGTCAGCAAAACGTCCAAGTGCCTCTGTCACTCCTCTCAAACACGAACCTTTCCTTGACTACAAGGGTTTCGCTGTTACACTACGCTCATTAGAATGGAATTTGTGTTAACTTCCATGTACCACGACTTACTAATAGGATTGCTAGCAATTATTATACTGAAATGAAATCAGCACAAACTATTAGATCTGTTTAAACAAGTTAAAAATAAACCTTGATTAAATGTTCTTTTTAAAGAAACTGCTCATTAGGGCTGCAGGGCCTTCCAATAAATTGGTGTTTCATTAACATCAAAGCATGAATCAAGTTTAAACTCACTTACCAAACAAGTTATACTTAAAAAAAACAGCTTTAAAAAATAACCTGGATTACAACCATCACATAAGATAGTAACTAAATGGGCTCCTTATTTAGAGAGGTTCGGAGATTTCAGAAGGGAAAATGCCTTCCATGAGGCAGGAGGGAAAGGATATAGAGCAGAACTGTTGGTATCCACAAGCACCAGATTTATTCCTCAAGCTGGGATGCATACTGCAGTTTGCTAGTATGGAGCCAGAAAGGCACTGTGGGTACCAAACTTGCAAAAGGGGACAAAAGCACACCGTTTATCTCCAGTGTTCTTGCCTATAAAGAGGAGAAAACAATTAAAAAATCAACAAGAAAATGGAGCTGGAACCTAAATAAGGCTTAGGCAAGCCATGCGTATTTGCTTGAATATTTTCTGTTTCTGAACCTATTGTCTGTCCTGTAGGCTGAGAATACAGATGCTATGTGAAATAAGTGTAATGAAAGGCTAAAAGTGACAAAAGCTTGCAAAGCTGCCTGAGAGGAAGATCTTATTTTCCCAAGCATGCTGCAATGTTGCAGTTTATCCTAAGTAATCAGACTTGGCAATTTTATCACATGTATAAAAAAATAGTCTACTTAACAATCTTCACATTAAAAAGGGATGGCAGAAGAAAAGACTTTATAAGCTTTTTGAAAATGCAATGCTGAACTGCGCAGCTTCTCAACATAAAGATGTTTTTATAACACTGTCCTGCAGTTGTAAGAATTATTAAAAGAAATGGATTAACAGGAACTCAGTATAAACAAATGTACTCATTACATCATACCAAGCAGTATATATATTTTGAAAAGCAGTTTTAAAATGGCTTTTTGATATCATTATCGTAACAGATCATACACTAATTTTAACTCAGTCTGTCCCTTTCTGCTTCTATCTTCTAAAACCGACTGCTACCTTTCCTGCCCCAGTATTGCAAAAATTTTCTGATTTGAAAAGGAACAAACCTCCCAGTTTAAGTAATTAATATTCCTTAATTAAATTCACCAACCCATAGACAATGAATTCTTTATAAAACTGCGAGCTTGCCTAAAGCAACAAAGTCACACTTTTGTTAAAGCATTTTTAGTGTGTATTTTGCACAATTTTTTAAAGTTTAACCTCTGTGGATCAATGTGCTTCCTTAAAAGACTTTAATAAATTAAAGTGCAGAGAGCTTTTTTTCACCAGGCAGAAAAAGCTGATGAGACAGGTTTAGTTTAATCTCAGGCAATAGAAGTCATTAACCATTCTCTCAGGGATTAAAATATAGCTTGCCCTTTTCTTCTCTCACTTATCATTAGCATCACTTTAATCTCCCAGCGTTTCACACTGCTATTTTAATCATTACTTACTGCCTTTTGACAAGTGCAGAACATGCTTTTTCTCATTGAGGCAATATCCTGGTTTTAGCTGACAAATGTAGGACATAATGTAAAAATATCAAAGTGACATCTCTTAAACACACCTTCATCATAAAAATCTCTAAAGTTACAATATTCCTTTGTCTAATGTTTCTATTGAAATTATCATTTGAAAGGTTTCTCTCTTCCACAGAGGCAAAAGTTTGTTCTAAATAACACAACAAGTAATTTCAGTCAATGGATATAGAGGGTACAAACATTTCAGGGATTTTAAAAATATACACCTTAACATTTTGGTATATCCCAGATTTATGATCATAAACTTGCAGGTATTTCTTGTAAAGAGAAACAGTCTTCGAACATCACCAGCCAGAAATCCAAATACATCATGCGAAATGCTGACCTGCATTATTTGATATTTTATTGTTCGCCAGCCTTGAAAAAAATAAACCAAGTATCTTTCTCTGTCACTTAGATATCTGTCGCTTACTTTCTCTCAAGATGAATTTCAGGGAGGGAGGTGGTGAAGTTGATGCCATATATAATATTGTTTGAATCAAAAGCATTATAAAAAGCTTTCATTTTTTTATTGACTATTTTACTTGAACCTCCTCAGACATTTTAAATGCTATAATCCTTTCACTTTGAGAAAATCCTATGAAGTTTATTCACAGCTCTACAACTTTTAGTCCAATTTAACAGTAAATATATTATCCAGGGTACAAAGTGTGGTCAAACAATCCATAGTACAAACAAAATCCCATGGGATTCATACAGTTATTAAGTTTCCTGTCATCCTTAGCTTTAAGTAAAGGAATAATTAAAAGATTTGAAACACTTTCTTTGAAATTCTATTTTGATTGAAAAAGAAAAACTAACAAAAATAAATTGGTAATGACAGAACTTAAGAAATTATTTGAGTTAGTACTAACACAGTTCCTAATGTTTGGCCCCAAGCTCTTTAATCTAGTCCATCTGTAATGATCTCATAGTACTTTCAACCATTATTTAACTGTTAGAAGAAAAAAAACTGTGTTGCACTATATGTTTCAACAATAAAATCCCTTCTTAAGCTTCACAAAGCAGAACAATTCATTATTTGATCTCTTTCCAGGTTCAAAGTCTGTCTTACTGCAATACTTCAAAGAAATATGTAATCAAAGACAAACAGCTGTGAAAACAATCTTTTATTACTTTATTATCATCTAGCATATATCTTTAGGGTAAACCAATGAAAATGATATACAAATAAAACAAATATTTCTTTCAAATGTCTCCTTGGCTATAAATAGATGTATAGTTATAATCATTTCAAGGTAGGGCCCAGTCCTAGAAGGTGCAACTACAACGCCCACCCCAGTATTTCACAAGAACATGCCTTTTGCTAATTAGACCACGATTCTGCAAAAAGCCAAGCATGCAAGCAATTTCATATTTATGAACTGATATCTTTCAGTTGCAATGTTAATAGGAGTAGTTTTTAGCCTGTGAATTGTATTTAGAGCTGCGCAGCCATACTTTGATTTCCCATACCATATATTATATTACTCAGAACAATATTCAGGTTGTCAAATCAAGCATTTTGAAACTGAGAAATATCAAAAGACAGCTTCTGTTGCAATCTGGATTCTGCCTCCTTTTACATGTTACATTATGTAAGAATTATTTAGTTATGTGACCACACGGTATTTTTCCTAAAGTTTTATGTTTTAGCCCACACTCTGGATAGGCTGTACTAGGGAAATGGGCAGTTATTCAGTAATTTTGCATGCATCATCCACCTAGTGGACTATACCTGGGTCACAGTTTATCAGACAAGAAATAAAGAAATAATTGGCTTCTCATGCTCCTTTTTTAGGACATTCATTACAAACCTCACAGATTCCAACTGAAACAAGAACATTCTTTTCCTAACATATACCTATGCAATATTTTTCACATATAGCATAAAATAATCATTCGTATCCAGCACAGGGAGAATCAGTGAGAAAGATGTCACAAGGATTCAGGAACTTTCACCTTTCCCACGTGCACATTCCTCTGCTACGCTAACAAACATGCTGAGCAGCCACTACTTCCATTGATTTCAGTGGCTGTAAGGAGAGTAACAACTGCTGCAAGTAAGAGCCCACATATCTCAAGCTGAGCACCCTGAAAATGAATTATATGCAGTTAGTGGCCATCTGCCAAATGTTTTAATTGAGTTGCTCGGCATCACACAGACAGCCTGTGACAGAAACAGGGACTAAACTGGGTTTGCCAGAGTGTCTTTCTCTTGAATCAATCACAAAAAGCATCCTCTCTCTTTTTGCAGCCCCTGATTTGTTCCAGTTCCTGCAGAAAATGAGCCAAAGTTCCTATAAACAACCATCCTGTGCACCAAAATAAACAGGGGTGCTAAATAAAAAATAGCATATGATACACTAAATAAAAACTGCATTCTAATAATAACTTAGTGCAAATGCTTCATGGGCAATTGAAATTGGGTGTTCTGGACTTTTCAGGACTTGGCTTTGTAATCTGAATATATACATATATATACACACACATATATATTCCAATGCTGCCTCACAGTACATCAGATTCAATTGATTATTTAGCCTCCATCATTGCATAAAATATTAAGTTACTGAACATCATCTTCAAACAAGCAGCAGAAGATTGTAGGAGGTAACATGAGTTATTTGGGCCATAAGGCTGGGTCTACCTGATTCAGGGTATGAAGAGGCCTGTTCATCCTGTCCTCCTCTATTTCCTTCCTCTGGAGATTCCTCTCAGAGTTGGCAGAATTGGATCTCTGAATCCATGTACTTACTTTGATTTGCTATGAGGATCCTTTTCTACTTTTCTTGATTTTCCTGACCACCTACCATCCCTATAAAATATTATTTCTTTTGCTGGCTGGAAGAATTTTATTGAAGAACACAAGCAAGAGGAGGAAAGACTATGTTTCAAAAGCATTTGTCTAAGCTAACCCACACCAAACAGAAAAAGCACTTCTTTGATTTCCCATCTTCCTTTGCACAAAATTTTCAGTTCCTGCCAGAACTGAAAAGTTCTTTCAGACAAGGTTTTTCTTAAGAAGAGAGAATTAAGCAGTCTGTAATACATCAAATGTAGTGATAAAAATCACAATGATCTGACTGCAAACTCAACCACCTTGTTTTCAAACAAGTTTACGTTTAGGATCAGCACAGTAAACATCACTGAGTTCTCCACAAAGAGCTTAGCTGTGTTGCCAGAAACAAAACGTCAAATGCTGCTAAGCTCTAAGCATCACCACATATGAAACATTTTTGAAAGCACTTTCCTGAAAATTGATATTCAACATTCAAGACTTTAAAAGAGAGGAAAATGGAAGTTATGTTCTGATCTGCCAAGCAAAATATACTACAATATGAGTATCTCACAGGATACTGACTTCCTCTCATATTGAAACCAGTACCATCACAGGTACCTCTGAATCCAAAGCAATGTAATGGCAAAAAATATTTTTCACTAGTTAGACAATATCCTCTGAATTACATAATGCAATGCCTCTACAATGAATTAACAGTTGTAGTAGAAATTCCTCTTTTACTTTCTAAGGTTATCTGACAGTCCACTCTGGAATGTACTGGTAAGATGAACCTTTATCAGTTAAGGTGGACACCCCATCAATTTTTCTTGTGTCCTACAAAATCAGCTACAGACCAAGAATTTCACCTAATGCAGGCCTCTACATTTTCAGATATGAGATAAATTTAACTCTGTAATGTTTTATATAATGCAACTTACAGGTCAGAAAATCAGAAGGAGAAAATACTTCTTTAACTCTTACAATCTGACTTTAAGTCAACTTCTGTATTCCTCTTTTATGTCTTTATATATGTTGGGTCATTTTGTGGAGACCAGCTGTAAACTTTCAGAGGTCTAACACACAACAAAGCAGTTCTGCTGTATCAGTTTGTATTAAACAGGTCACACAATTATTTCATGAATGGCCTAGGAAAGTGAATCACATATTTGGCCAAGGGATGGACCAAAATCATTACTCTACGTCCTTTGAGCTATGGATTTTATGATTCACTCTTTAAGGTATAATTCAGCTAGAAAGGCCTTTCACATACCTATGACAAATATTCTCCCCTCAAATACTTGTAATCCACCTATACGAAAGCTGACTAGATGTTATATCTACTCATAATCCTTGGGAAAAAATATCCTGCTGGACATAGACAATCAACTCCAATTGCAAATTGCTATGTGAATGTGCCATCTTTCCTTAGATAGACACAAGGTGCCAAACGAAGCAGAAAAAGGAAAAGGTTGCAATAATTTCTTTTACAAAAAGGGGAAGACGTTGTTTTATACAGTTCAACCAACTAATCAAATCGTTGAGAGATCTGCCACTGAATTCAATTAGAACAGAACAGTGCCTTTGGTTACAGGAGTTTCTGTATACATAAATTTTATAAGCTGGTAGACTGACTCAGCAGAAACAAACAGATGATATCAGCAAAGGTAGTCTTCAAAGGTTAATGCTTAAAACAAGAACCAAAATAAGGTAGCACAAGGAAAAAAAAGAGCAACAGACATTTGCCCTCAGTCTCAGTTCCACCCACCTTTATAAGGAGTGGTGTCAAGTCATGCCTTTTTTCTCTTCTTACCAAATTATAGCCCTTCCAACAAGTAATTATGTAAGGGGAGAGCGAAACTGAGATTGGGTTAGTCACTTGCTTACGAGTAAACAGGCAATGGTTACTGACTTAAGACATTACTATTATTTTAATTATTATTACAAGCACACTCTTATCAGATATCCATATTCACCCAACTGTTTAGGGATATTCTTGCAAAACTGGGATAGAAAATTTTCAATTTCCTTAGTGTTGCGTGGCTTATAAAGCCACAGATGAGGTTTCCAGAGCTACAATGCTCAAAATACACGCTCAGCATTCCACCAGGCGTTAATTTTAAAGCTATGTTTAAGTGCTGAGCTGCTCATGAAAGCTACCTTGTCTTCAATTTTAGGTGCTTCCTAAAATATTATCTCTTTCTGTCTGAATGCTTCAGTTAATCTGGGGCATAGTTGCTTCTGCTCACAGTAAGGAACCTGACGACTCATCTACATTTTACAAAAGAATAAAGAAAGACAGAAGCTGTAACGTGTCTCAGCACACTCTGAGAGTTCTCATTGGTACATAGGCAGCTTTCTATGCAGCATTCTCCATGCCAGACTTGCAAACCTGAGGCTGAACATCCTTTTGATCCCAATACTGTTATTCCAGTTAATAATTTCTTATCTATAATATAATAACTGGAAGCACATCTAAATGGAACAGAGGCAAAACAACTGAATCTAAGTGCAAACAAAGCTTGCATGTCCTTCTAGGATAGGTTTGCTGAGAGCACACTTCCATGTGGAAATAGAATAAAAAATATTTCAAGTATAGTTCAGAATTTTATGTCTTGTTCAGGGAATGGGCTCTGAAGAAAGAAAAAGATGGAACTCCTGAGCATAGCAGAAAGGGAAGAGACTTCTAGACTCTGATCAGGTGTTATTTCCATCTGATGAATAAAGAAACATCTAAGCTACAGTGTTTGTTAATGCAACACAAAACTTATGCCATTCAGATAATTTTTATTCTCAATAAAAAAAACAAAACTAAAAGAATAAAGTTAATGCAAATGCATGTTAATCACCTGAGAAATAGGATTCTTTTATATAACACACTTCTTAATACCTACGTAACATACATTTCCAGTACCTTGTAAACCTTAACAATGCTTACAAAGGACATTGATACTAACAAGAAACTGACACTCTTTTTTTGCTTTCTATTTCAAAATGAGCTAACTAGGACAGAGAAAAAGCATCAAGCTATTTGTTGTCTTCCAAAAGTATGGATGTAAAGGAGCCTCTTTTTTTATTTCAATATCATTAAAAAATACTCCATCCAACAAAAAGACACTTTCCTGCAGTCAGGCTGAACATAAGACTTTGAAATCTACTTTGAGAAGACAAAAGGATCTACACAATAAACTATTTGTATGAATAGTTTAGATCAGATTTAAAGCCTTAGTGAAAAGGTTCAGAGTCTTCAAAATCTAATGTAGTTTTACACATTCACTGAGGCTCAGGATAAACGCCTGGAATATCGGTAGCGGATACAAGCATGACATGATGGGGGCAGAGGATTATTGAAGAACTAGATGAAACTACATGAGACCAGAGAACTGAGAGGAAAAAGATCTAACTATATAATTCTTCTACTACATGTATATTTAGCAATGGCTGGAATTACTAAAGAAATTATTTTTTTCCCCCTAATGCACCAGAATGTTACATAACTGGCCTTTCTGTACATTCTAGAAACACACAGCAGACCATGAAGAATACACTATTTCAGATCTATTCCAACATATTTTCAGTAAATAGAACAGACAACTGTCTTAAGCATGCTCTGAATGCTACATGAAAAAACACAAGTCATCACAATGTGTGTTAATATTTGCATTGAGACCTTTCTAACAACAGATCTCCACATGAAGAAAAACATGTTTATCCACCCTCTGAGCATGATAGTGGAGCACAATTATTCTGCCCCTTTCAGAACCACTTCTGAAGCTAGATTCTTCCAGGATTCTTCTAGGCATCCCTGCAGTGACATGACTTTAAAATGCCCCTCTCTGTGACAACAGACTTCTGCCAAATCACAGGAAAAAATTTGCTTTCTCCCAGAAAAAAATGAGGTAAACAGATGGATCTTGTAAGGTACCCTACAAATTCTGTGAGACTAATCACAGAAGTGAACTCCAGAGCTTGGCCCTTCTTTCCCCCTCCCTCAGAATCCTTCAACAGCCTCAAGCTCACACCCAAGAGCTGTTTATCAAAAGCATCCTGGGTGATCTCTACTGTCAAGATGTACAGTAAGTGAGATAATTCTTTAAGATAAATTGTGTTTAAGAATTTAAACATCTTGGAAAAACAAACAGACGAACCCATCAGCCCATCAGTGAAAAGTACAAAGCAGAGTGTGCCATCTGTACAACATCAGAAATGTCATTAGCAAGCAGGGATATTTTGGGCTACCCAAAGTCAAAATTTGCTACCTAAAATTTGAGTAAGTTTTTGTTCAAAGGTCTTCATGATTTGTTGTTAAGTGCAGAATAAACAGGATTAAAAATATAAGTCCTTATTTTAATCATTTCATAATCTAATGACTCTAATCCCAAGAGAAGGAGGACATGGACATGAAAGGCAAAAGCTACTTCCAGATATAAAGGTTTTACAGCTGAACACTAATGGGAAAAAATAACCTCCTAGCTATGACATCATTGTTTCACCATTAGCAACCACAGATCAATGAAGAAGATGCCAAAATTTCAGGGAGAAAAAAAAAGATGAGGCTTTTTCCCCCTGTCATAGTAAGAGGTTTTTTGCCTTCCAAAATATGGAATTTTTAAGTGGGACATGAATTCACAGATCAAAGTGCAAAAATCACCAAGCTGTCATAGACACATGCAGGCATAAGAGTACTAAAAATATACAAGCTTGCTTGAATATTATCATGCTTCCATCCAGTAACATGTTCACACAAGCACACAGCCTTTAATTCTTCACATTATTTCCAGCTATTCTAGGGAGCCTTGTCCAGTGCTCAGTGCAGTACAGCACAGCACATACTGTGTGAGGAAACATTCGGTGCAAATCAGTCCTAATTGCAATTTAAAATCTGTTGCAAAGCTTCTCCTTACTTTATCAGAAGTTCTGTCACAACCATGCTAGGATATTAAATATTTATTTCCAACATCTGAAATCTCAAAGATTTTCACAGTATAAATGTAATAGTATTTAAAAACAAATTGGGAACTTTTGCTTTGTTTTAACTCCAGTTAAAGGTTATAAAATATGCATTAGAATGGGCTGGCACAGATTAAGAGAACACAAAGCATTTATAATTTTCTGTTTACCACTTTTCCCAAGAAATCTAATTTATTTGCCCTAGGGATTTATACTTTCCATAATATTTAACATTCTAAATATGATGTGATTTCTATAAAGTAGGTCATACAAAACTTGTAGAGGAGTCTCAGAGGGTGGGGAGGAAGGTTAAGCAAGTCTATTGTTTGTTCTGTTTACCACACATGGTAAACTGACAATACTTAAACACTTTTTTCTTTTTTTCTTTTTTTTTTTTTTTTTTTTAAAAATCTGAGTCTTTTCTTCTTGGACCAAGGAATTTTCTCCGTCACAGAGTAATAGAGCTTGAAAACTCCAGCATCAGCAGGGAAGGCAGGCACTCCTTAGCCAGCCACTGTGTGAGAGAGAAAATGCAATTAAGGCTCCCACCAGGGACAGAGAACTAAACAAAACCTGCGTCTTCACACAAGAGCCTTTTTCTTCAATGTGAAGTACAAGGCCTCAAATCTTGTTGGTGAGATGCTAGCATTTAGGACAACACACTTTCAGATTTTCTCACAGCGGATCAAAGTAAATAATGCAAGGGCAGCAAACAAAAGAGAAAACTCCAGCGCGCTTACATTAAAAAGAGATTACAGGGGGCTTACAAGTGATTGAAGGAATAGATGACATTTTCAGAAACATATAACTAAGATCTTTAAGTACAGCTAGCACAGCGATCTGAGTAGCGGGCTGACGTTTTAGCAAGAGAGACATGCAAGCAAACTATGTGTTCAGATACACAATGCAAAAAATATGATAATTGCTATCTCTCGATTTCATGTGAATGCAACTATTCCTGATCTCACTGAAGTCAGGGAAGTTTAACTACTGATCTCAAGAAAAAAGCAGCATTCTGACCTACTTTCAGTCCACACCTTTAATTTTTCTTCACCCCTGTCCTCATTTAAATAAACACATGTTAATGGCATGGCTAATCAGGATGCCTTCAAGACGTGCATGGAAAAAACATACTTTCAGTGTATCCGCTCCCCATGCAGGCCAGCACCAGCCTCTGTTAATTCCATCTTCTGTTTCCTTTGAGGACACCAATCACTCAGAAAAGTAGCAGCCGTTCTTTACATCAAGTCATCAATGTTAACAATTCTTCCTTTTCTCAAAATGAGCACATATTGCCTATCCTCAGACCTTTGAGTTTTTCCAACCTGTCTTGACACAGAACTCAGGAAAGCAATGACAAATACATAGCATTGCTTGATGGTTTTTAAGAGGCTCTTTGTGGCAAACGTCATCAAAGTCCTACTAATTTTGTTAGGACCCAGATGTATCAAACCACGACTGAATGTGACCTGGAAGAAGTAAACTTACCTGTGGACAAAAGAAAGGAAGATGAAGCTTCAGTGAAACTACTGAAGTGAATCAAATGTTACTTCAAGTAAGGTAAAAAAAGGACTTTGGAAAAAGAAAAGGTTTTGTTCTGATGACAAATCTTGAAGATGTTTGCCGTCCAAACACACACACAAAAATTCTTTGCTCAGTTCTGAGTCCATTAGAAATCTGAAGCTGTGGATAAATGCACTCAGTGATGAGTTGTGTGCCTGATGCAATATTGTATCTATTTCCAGAAACTTCAGCCCATTATGTTATCTGCCTGCACTGCCTTTTAACTCAATGGATTGGCACCCCCAGATGAAGATTTATCTCTACCAAGTCAGGCAGCTTCCACTAGATCCTTAGGGCAGAATCCTTGAGAATCCAAAGCATTTGGTCCAAGTCAGTCATCTAAGTTCCCTCTGCAGTCAACAAAGAGAGAGAAGGAGAGGGAGGAGACAGAGACAAGCACCCCTAGAGTGCACTGCATCACAACTGTCGTACAACACCCTGTGAAACTGTCTCTCTCTATTAAAGACAAAGTCCACGATCTCAGAGAATCCAGATGACTAGCTGAGACTAGCTGACTAATTTCTAGGTGACCAAGTTAGTGAGACGAATCCCACTATCAGACTACTCTGGGTGATACGGAGCAGAGTAACTCTCACGAGAACTATATTGTTAGGGGCTCTATCCATATCTGCTGCCTATTTGGAAGAAAGTGGAAGATAACATTGGTTTGGACATTCAAATCAGGTTCCATCTAAATGTTCCAATGTCACTGGAAAGCAATCCATTGAATCAAACAATTTTTTCCTCTTCCCAGACTCATCCTCCAAATGCCCCATTTTTTCAGATAGAGTCCTGGTCAGCAGAATATGCCAAATTTCAATCTTCTTCGTTTCCTACGAGCCTTGCTCTTTACTACTCTTAGTAATAATTTGACCTTTTATCAAATAAAGAATATATTGTTTTTACAAAAATAACTGGTAATACCAAAGGAGTAGGGGAGGGGAAAAAATGCCAGACAATACTGTGTTCTATATCATATCTGTCTTGTTATCTAAGTAACAATAATAATGATATCTTACAATGTTGATAAAACAAATACTGCAGTTGTTACTTTGGAAAAAATATTTAAATAAATGGGTATCTTATCTGCAGAAAGTCTTACAAGATCTGTAGGGCTTCATTTGACTTCCTGAGAAAGCCTTTTGAGACAAGACAATATTTCAGGTCTGACCTTTCGATATATAGCTTATTTGCTTTCTATTTACATGAGCATACACACAACTGACACAAACCAGTTATGACCTAAACCAAACTGGCTATCATTATGAAAGAAAACTGAATTACACAAAAAACAAATTAAACCTATCTTATATCCATACATACAAACTGTGTATCTTCTGCAACTTTCTTCCAGAAAAAAGCAGGAACATGTCCTGAATGAAAAAGTTGTCCAGCAACCATTACAGAGGAAAAAGAATGGTTATTCTTAGCAGACAATAGTGTACTCTCCATCTCCTCTGATGAGCTGGTGCTGCTACTGAGCACTATTTCAAAAAACACTCAAATATTGATTTTAAACATTTCACTTCAGTTAGGTAAAAGCCTACTAAGTAAAGTTAATTTTCGAGGAATTAGCTAGTGCTGGAAAATGCAAGTAAATCACACTAATTTCCATTTAATGGCACTAATGAAACAAGATAAATATTGCATACAACTTATTATAACTTTGTTTTGAAAATCAAACAGTTCAGAAAATAATCAGAAGGGATTCAATCAAGGAGTATTTTATCATGTGTAAATACAGTGAATTAAATTCAATTCCTACCACTTTATACATTCATTGACTTTTATGTCCTTTGTATATTTTTATTCTGTTTCAAGAACTCTGGATCTAATTTCAAATGAAACTGAAAAACAAACTATGAAAACTAGCAAATATAAAAAGCCTATTACTCAGCCACAGAAGATACTGTCAGGATTCATTATTTAGATGAGTGTTATAAGTTATTCTATTGTGTGTTCTGTTTAAAATTAGAAATGCATAAATTAAAATTCTCATTGAGGTTAATTTCAGGAACTGAAATAGAATTTAAAATGTAGACTTACGGTGATGTTTGGAACTGCTGCATGTGGTGATACTTGATACATACATTTGTATCATAAAGCAATTGAGATTTAGGCTATGTTGCAAATGAGGGGAATAAAAAATATTAATAATGATAAGATGAATTAATTTTCGGTCATTAGGAGAATGCATTGTGATACAGCAAAGTTTTTTGTTTGTTATAAAAACAGACATTAGAATATATTATTAAATGACACTTTAACCCATTATTTGAGTTCTGTTTGACATACACTCATGCATGTATATGTGAGTGATTGCTTATGCAATAAGCCTGGGAAAAATGTAAATTGTATTTCCTCATAGCAAATTGCAACTGAATTAGACTACTGGGCAGACATAAACAATGCAATCAAATTCCCTGGCTTTTTATTGAGCTTCTATTTGACTTAGTATATATTTGAAAACAAAAAAAAATTGTGTTTCTCAGGGTCTGTGACATTGCAGGCCATGAGAGATTCAATGTCAGTGCCGACATACAAATTTATTAGTCTATAAAATTTGACATTCTCTTATTTATTCACAGAAAGGACAAATAAGATATTTTTTCATACTTACCAGAAATATCTGGGAGTGTTTATATGCTGCTCCATCTGGAGGATGCAAATAGTCGAGGCTGCTTTACAATTCAGCAGGCAAAGGCCTGCTGAAGGATAACAAATGACTTCATGGTGAAACAGCTATTGAAATTCTTTCAGTACGTGATATTAAAAACAACTGAACAAACAGAGATAAGGGACAAATAGGATTTGAAACAGACCTTCTTTTTTTTTTTTTTTTTTTTTAACCAGTGTAAAAGGAAAACAAATGGAGCTCCTAGTTGAGGCTATACTTTTTACTAATTTCTAAAGGTACTTTTATTTCATACTTAAGAGCTTTTATAGAATGATAGGTACTGAGTGATAGGTGGTGACCAAGTCTAGTGTCCTAGATATGAAAATGGTAACATACTCTCTCTAGAATCCTGAGGATGGGAGAGGAAGGAAGGACAACTTCATCATTCTATAGAAAATTCTTAATATGTTTTTTTCCAAAGGGAAAAAAAATTACTTGCTCCCTATGTATATGAGACATTCAACACAGAAAATGCAGTAAACATTTATAAGAAATAAAAATTTAACTTTACTTTAAAAGTCAACGTTGTCTCAGTCGAAAGCTTGGTTGAATGACTGATACAGCAAAACAATTGATGAAGCATGAAGATGAAGCATAACCATGTACTTCAAAGATGAAAAAGAAGGAAGCAAGGAAGGAAATACTTTTAAAATTATGCTGTGATCTGATTATTTAGAATTTCCATTTTTTCATGGCCTCATATTGTTATGCCCATTATATGATATACTGGCAAAAGAACCCAATGACAAGCTCCCCTAGAAACATGCAATCATAAATTATTTATATCAGAAAAGACTTCTGCATCTCCTCTGGTCCAGCTCCTACTGACAGCAGTGCTAGCTTACATTGGGCCAATTTACAATAAACAGTAGCTGACACAGATAGGGAGATGCATAACAGTAGAATTCACCACAGCTTTTGGGCTATCAGTCAATAAAATGTAGATTGTCTACGAAATGCAACCACACTGAGCCCAGTAAATTCCCAAAGCCTCCAAGAAACATTAGTAACCCAGGGCGCAGTCAAGTTGTGCACTCCTGTGCAGATGAGAAATTCCTTCCAGAACCCTGTTCATCATAATTTTATACCCTGAAGCATGGACTGAATTGTCTGTATTTTAACAGGCATTACTATAAATGTTACTGTAGTCACACAAGCACTCGTGTCTTTTAAAAATTCTTCCATAGTATTTGACTTAGTCACCTCAAGACAATGGACCAAATCATAGCCCTTATCCCTGTAATGAGTTGCCACCTCAGTGATCTACACCCTCGCCTTCCAAAAAAAGGTCACAGTCTGATCTTCCATAAGTATGTTTTATTTACATACTTCTGTACTTCTCAAGTACCACAACCTCTCTTTTTTTCTTTTAAGGCAAAAACTGACAATCAAACTAATCTCAAGACATTCATTCCTAAATTTAAGTCTACATCACACAAACAAGTGCAGCTGCACTGGTTACAGTTCTAACTTATACTGCTTCTCAACAGGGTTTTAGAACCCTGTTCTACCTGGACCTGACACACGTTCACAAAATCATCACTGATTGGGTTTGCATTTCTCAAGAATATATCAACACAATAGTGCGAGGTAAGTATTTTTACCTCAACTTTGCACCAAAATAAGAGCATGTACAAGATTAGACACCAATCTTGCCGTGATGCAAGAATTCACGCTGACAAAGGAACAGTGCTTCCCAAGATAAAACTTGCATCATTTTGTCACCTTCATACCAATGCAGTTGCATTCACCTCACACTACAGAACAGAAGCTTTGCAAAATGAGCCTGAAGTAACAAAACCGTCTGGGCTAGACAAGCCTTGGTTATCACTATACCACTGCTCCTCCAGATACAGAAACAAACTCCAACAGCACAAACAATACAACTGTGTTCCACACAGTGCATTGCACAGACCTTCTTGGTCTAATACTTTTCAAGCATGACGACTGATGCACAGAAGAGCCTGGTGTTCTGCCAGAACTGTGGTGAAACATAGGACCTAGTTTTTAGTGTTTCTTTTCCTTCAAACTTCCTTTCCAATTAAAAAAACATAAAATAAAAGGAAGAGGGACAGACAACGTAATTAGTAAAAAAAAAAAATCCTATAAACAGGTCCTGGCTCCGTGGAAACAAATGAAATATCAGAACTTATGATCTTCAGCAAAACAGAGAACAAGTCCATTACCTTACTCTCCTGGGCTCAAAATGAAATATAAAAGGGGAAAAAAAATTACACCTGCCCCATTTTATATTTTCTTAACTTGATAGGATATAAAATACTGTTCCGATTTAAACCCACTTCTGTAGAGTAGCATTTGGCATTTAAATCAGAAATCCATCAGATGTTCTAGTTTAACAATCTTAAGGTTGCTACAATTCCCTCAAGAAAAGAAATTTCATGTTCCCCAGAGCACAGGTATACTAAGAAGTGACTTGCTTAGTAAGGGGACATTCACTAAATGTTACAATTTCAACCTAATTAGAGAGAAATCTTATTAATTAGATAATCATCTAAAAGGATATTAGATTTTTTAGATGGAGGGCAAAACAGAAGCACAATAAGGCCCCATCTTTTCCTGCCGTTTTATGCAACTGCTCTTTCAAATACCAGTTTACTTCTCAAATCACTGAGAGTTTAACAAGTTAATCACAGTGGAATAAAAAAGTTATCTGTTGAAACAACTCCCAATGGCAAAGCAATCCTTCCTCATTGTTTTATGGCTTTACACATATGTATATAATACTTACAGACATATAATTTTATGCAGGCACAAATATCTCCATGCTTAAGTTCATGAAAATGTCATTTTGAAACTTTTCCAGGAAATATCTGCAATTTTTAAAAGCACTCTTTCTTTTCAGAATTAAACAAAGATTTAACAGACCACAGACCTTTTTTTTCCAGCCAAGTGATACACTTTTATCAAAACTACTTACTGAGCCCTATTTTGCTTTACTTAACCTAGGGCCTCTTAATTTCTTCGAAATGTTTCTGGTCCAAATCTCTCAAGTATAAGAGAAAAAGCATTAAACTTTTCCTTTTTGCCATCTGCTTCCAGTAATTCTAATCAATGGACAGAATACACTATTCTAGGCATTCAAGCCTCAGACCAAAGAAATAATGTGTTTAAATGGGTTTATATAATAATAGCATCTACCTGAGGACTGCCTGAGACACTCCTGTTTCTGCTGCCCCGGTGCAACAGGGCAGTGTGTTTATTATTTCATTTGCTGGAACTTCAGAGATTCCAACTGTATTTCCCAAATAGACCAACTAATTAAAAAGTTCAAAAGCTAACTTATCTCATTCAGGGAAGCTACATAGTCCCTCTGACAAACCAGAATGTAAACTTATCTTCCTGTTTATTTACCTTCTGTAAGTTTGCATAAACTTTATCTTCCCTTTACTACTTAAGGAAGGTGTCTGAACTTACTCAGTGCTTAAAGGGTCAAAATTTATCATTTCAGTTCATCTAATAAGTAATGTTTTTGCCGAACAAAACCAATTCCCAATAAATTCTCACTGTATTTGTGTGCTCTGATTTGATTTAGAGGCCTGTGGGGAGACACCATTTGGTAGCACAGGAACACAGAGGGGTAGGTGGTGCTGAAGAGAAGTAGAGCTCATGTGCCAGAAGTGTTATTGTGTCAGGTTGATTTATTGAGTGAGCTTCACTTCACCGAATGTTCCGAGATATTTATTTCCCTAAAGGCTCTGCAAAGATATGAACAGACCTGCATCCACAGATGTCATCATTGCTCATTTTACCGAGTCATGAAATTTTCTCAACTGCAATTTGTCCATCTAAAATTGCTGCAACAGAACAATGTCAATAGTAGCTTCCTACTCATACTGCCTCCCTTTACTACACACTCCTGCCACATCCACCTCCTAACTTCAGAGAGTTTAAAGGCACAGAGCTCCTTCCCTCTAGATGTTAAACAGTTCCTCAAGCACTTCCTTTTCTTAATCCACTAGGTAATGGAAATAAAAAAATGCAAATTAAGGGAGTAATTAGATGCCAAAAGTAATGAACTAGTAGTACATATGACTGAACAGATGAAATGAAATAATACCAACAAGTGACAAGAAAAATGTCCTACTTCCATTACCTGGAATTAAGAATAGTCAACCCCTGCCATTTTTCTTGGACTTTTTGTTTTGCACTTTGTTTTTCAACAGTAGCAGCTGCAAGAAGTGAGCAAACATGACTCTCACTCTATTCATAATAGCAGAGAAGAAACAGATCACATTTGATACTGATTTGACTTTATAGCTGTGTGGAGAGGAAGAAATAGAGTATTTCTATATGCTTATAAGTTATACGTAAGTATACTGAAAGTACTTACATTCCCACGTGTTCAAAATAACTTTTACTTTCCTAGAAATAACTAAAGGCATTGCAAAAGCTGGAAGTGATATAAAAAGAAAACATCATGGGCAATGAAAAAACCCAATTTGTTAATCAGTTTATAAAAATTAAGATTTTTCTTAAATATATGGAAGAAAAAGAATTTGTATTTAACACATGAGTTTCCCATTCTCCTTAAAACCCTAAAGTGCTCCTTTGGCATTTCAGAAGGATAGTGTCCTTTTACACAAAGTTTCAGGTGTTAGTTGGATTTAAATAATACAATACATAAACAGGGTATTACAAATAACATAAGCTCTTTTATGAACTTTATCCAAAATGTTTTTGCTGTGCTAGTGAAGAAGATCTACTTAAACACACACGTAAAAGTGAGCACTCCTGGCCTATGTCAGAACACACTGGTTTATTTAAATATGTTAATATTTCTCATTATGCCATTAACAATAACCTTCATCCATTTGTGAAAAACATTTTGCCAAGCATGCACATAAAAAATTAGCAAGTGAAGCAAAATCACCTTAATTTGCTTTGGACCAGCAAATAACCAACTAATTTGCAGAAATCCCTGCCAAGCACTCATATTAAATGCTTCATGCTTATTTTATGACCTCTGCTGCTCCTCTCCTTCCCAGGCCCTGAATCATATGATCATTAACATATTGCAAGGTCTGAAACTTTATTTTTTACATTCTTTAATTAATGCCTGTTTATAGAAGGCCATAGGACTTCAGATCCAGTTAATGAAACTTCGCTCCCCCAGGCCCCTGGAGCCCAATAGAGAGCTTTCTCCTCTGTTGTTTTAGTAGCTTTTTTCCAACTGTTTGTTTATACACACTTAATTGATCTCTTTAGTCCCAGAAGCATTCCAGAGACACAACCTGTTCTGAGGCAAGCTAAAGTTTTTTTCCCCTTCTTTATAAAAGCCCTGATTGCCCAAGGTTATCAGTTTTAATTTGAAAGTTGAAGATTCAGCTTTATTTACACTGTCTAAAAGACAAAATTGATATGGGCCCTGAAGTGTTCATTTTTACATTCATACGCAGCAGAGTGGATTGCAAACACATACTGTATATAATTATTTTGATGTAGAACTAAGTAATTACTAAACACTGCTATGTCTTGTTTTATTGCATTGAAAGAACTCAGTCTTCATAACAAGTTGAAAATAAGAACAAATCAGCCTGCCAATGCATGAAATTTTCATGGCTCTTCAATTTACATTTTACATATTCCCTATGACAAGAATTTCTATTATGCTATTCTCTTTTTTCTGCTATAATTAAATTAAAAAAAGTAATTGGCTGGTGCTGCACACTGCTGCAATGTCTTAATCACATAGACAAACAGTTTTACAATAGCTTACACCATTTGCCACATGGGGCAATGACATTGTTGTACCAGGCTATAAACCAGGAGACAGATATCACATACCAGCTATCAACTACTGTGTTGAATCTCCTGGTGCCTGCTTGTGAAAACAGAGGAGAGAGGTACATTTAGTGTGTTGATTGGCAACTCTACGTCTGAAATCTTAATTAAGTACAAGTGACCAAGATTAACAACATGATAAAGGTAAATGTTTCTGGTTAAAATGAGTGATATTAGAAACATCTACTTTGATTTTGGCTTGTAAAAATCCTTGGGCAGAGAAAATAACACAATATACCACTGCTTAAAAAAAAAAAACTAAAAATACTTTCAAGTTTTTTTTCTACTGTAAAAAATCCACAACTAGCAGCCATCAAGTAACTTTAATTCAGTCTAATCAATCTTCTTCAATAGAAGGATAAGGAAAAAAATGCCAGCATACAAGATACAGTTACTCTTAATTATAATTTCCTAATCACCGAAACTGATTTAGACAATGCTTCCTTTGCATTCCTGTTTAGAAAAAAAGTACCATGAGAAAATAAAAGACTTTCAAAACTATTCTTCCATCAGGAATATTTTTAATAGAACCAGGCTTCTAACGAATGCTACAGTATTCATCTTGGAAAGAAAAGAAATGCATTAAGAACCTATCAAGTCATTTAATTTGAAACTTGTGAGACTTTTTAGACAGAATTTCAATGTAAATTCAAAAGTTGTTAAACTGAGGATTTCTCCAAAACAGAAACTAGTCCAGTAAGTTCCTATGCTCTATTATTTTACTTTTCCCAGTTTCTGGAATACACATATGTTAAAGACTCATCCCAGTTATAAAGTCAACTGGGATCACAAAATGCACAGCTGTGTGTCTAATGACCTCAACCAAACGGGCAAGCTAGGAAAGCACCTAACACACAACAAATTGCTTAAATTCCCCACAAGAGTCACCATCATTGGCTTTTTATTTCTATTTTCCCCCTCTCACGAAGTCACCTTTTGTGGGATGTTTCAGAGATCTGGGAATTTGGCTTGACAATGAGATGCAGAGGTTGGGGTCCTCCACCTGAGAAACTTCAGACCCATATCAACTCTCAGGAAAACACGTCAGACAACTGGCCAGCTGATCAGTATTACAAACGGCTGTTATTCAAACAGAGTATTTGTGGATGTGATACATGCACATCAACATGGTTACATTTCTTTATCTGGATTTTCTTGGAGGAAGAAAAATGATTTTGTACTATTTCTCACTAAACTCTTAGAAGAGAATTCACTGTAGATATTAATTCTAAAACTCAACCTCTGAACTGCTAACACAAAATCTCAGCTATTTAGCTACTTGATGCATAGAGACAGGAGACCAAATCAGAGCAGCAAGTAGATTCTAATTGTGTGGAATGGGAGAAGTCTAACAGTTTGTCTCAAAAACCTGGTCCTTAGCCTATAGTAGACTCCAACACCACTACTAACAGTTCCATGGTTCCTTTCAAAAACTCATGCTGATAAATCAAATCCATCTTGTGTTAAGAACAATTAAGCCACCATGGGGGGGTATTTAGTCTCCTTGCTTAAAATCCCAGAGAATCTAATGCAGCTGACCCAAGAGAAGAAATGTGATGGGAGGACTCCTGGGAATTAGCCAAAAACCTTATAGCTGTTAGTGTAAACTCACTGAGCTGGAAAGTGTTGTGTATATACTTCCTACCTATAAATCTCTCATATCGTAACTGATTAAGGCAGAATAGGCATGATCCTGTTCCCACTGATGACAATGGCAAAACTCCAATTGACTCCTTCATTCCTGCATTTGGCAAAAGAATTCATCAGCTCCCAATTACTGTTCAGCACAAAGGACTTGGATGTATCCTAAGGTTTTTCTTACCTCAGCCAGAAGATATTTTCTCACTTTAACCTATTTGGATTTCTATTGCTAAGCAGAACACAATGGATTGAAGTCATGCAGAGAGTGAGGAAATCCTAGGAAACTTCACGCGTATGAGGCGACAATCTCTGTTAAGGTTTCTTAATACCTCTTATGCTCCAAGTCTCCAAGTCCATTTCTACTGTTTTGTATTACCTTCACCTTTTCTTCAAAAGAGCAACAGCCTTTGTCTATGCCACCTAACAATACAGTCCCAGTACCTGACTAGTGCTTGAAGTGCTACTGTAGCACAAAATAGTAATGAAAAAAAACCTTATGATATTCCATTACTACATCTGCTAAACATTCTGTACCAGGAACAGCACAGTAATCTGCCTCAAAGACTTCAGGTCAAAACCAGATAAGCACATTGATTCCTTAGCACACTTCTCAAGATTTTACTAACACGAATCATAAAAGACAGGAAAAATATAAAAGATGTTCAAATGGAATTTGATTTTTCTCAACTTGACCCTTTAGAAATGCTCAAGGGAAGCAATGTCAGGTGTTTGCATTTGCAGGGTCTCTACTGCAACAGGGGTTCCTGGTATGACACCAGTCTTAACAAATTTAGGAAAAAAAAAAAGTTCAAAGAACTGGATCCAAACTAAACAGCAGCAACCTCTATCAAGACTGGCTTCACTTATATCTGACCTTCCAAGCTAACGGGATAAAGTTTACCATCACAGACTTTTCCTCTGGGTATAGAAAGGTGCACATATTAAGTCTTTATAAAATGTTACTTTTGCCATAACGGCAATTATTTTTTTTTTATTCTTTCCTTGTTAGGCCTAAAGAAGTCCATTCTGCAATGCAAAGAAAGGTAACTTAGCTCTTCCCTTTCCCTTGGACTTTGAAATTTCATTCATGACTACAAAATTTCTGTCATAAGACAAGTATTTTAAAATCACAGCTCCCCCTGTGATGTATGGAACTGTGATACTTCTCACAGCCAGGAACTCAAGTTCTGGAAAATCCAACTTGTAGGTGCATGAAACACTCTTGTACTTCTGCATATAGAAGCAATCACTCTGCAGATGTTCAGCAAAAAAATAAAATTACAAGAACATTTACATAAAGTGAGTCAGAGTATGAAACTCCCTGGAATCGTTGCAGTCTTCATTCTTTGCTGAAGATGAAATACGGTCGAAAAATAGTTGACTCAATTTCTGAGAGTTCTGGTTCACCACCAGAACAGCCACAGTTCAGTATCCACTAAGCCACAGATTTATGGAGAATTGCTTACAGACTGACAAGCAATTCTGTTACAAAAGCATCTCCAATGTTGGCGTCACAGGAATGTTTAGAACCCAAGTAAATTATTTAGTCACATTTCGCACCTCACCCAAAAGGAACAGGTTCTCATTAACTTCTTCAATCTGACCAACCGTCACTCAGGACGAAGGCAGAAAGTTTTACAAAGTCATTATTTGTTTGGTAAAAATTTATCTCAAAAGCACAAAAAATTTATAACTCTAGGCAACAGACTTCACAGCTGAGAAAAGTTTCATAAAAAGAGAAAATCAAAGCAGCTCCAACACATCTTATTTTCTAGCCTAGCTTTTAACAATATTTCTATTTATGAATAGATACTCAATAAGAGAGCATTTACAGTGAGAAAAATTGTACTTCTCCACCCATCAATTTAAGGCTTGAAAATAGAATTCCTTGCCTTTTTTCAGCACGCCACCCTTTAGGGCAAAGAGTGGTAATGAACACCTACTAGTCACACAGAATTATAGTGCTCTTTATTTCACCCAGGGCTGAAAAAATTTCCAAAGGTTTGGAATCCTGAAACCTGTAAACAAAATCTGTGGAGCAGATAAAATTTTAAATGGCACAATGCAATTAAAGCTGAATTCAATTTGAGCGCACCCTGTCCATCTGTCAGAGGGAAACAAAAGCCGAGGAGCTCCATTATTGCTGAATCCCTGCTCTTGTTAATTTGCTTGCTGAGAGATTTCAATTTCTAGGAAGTGCACAAATTAGTGTTCAGTCAGGGCTAGATCCTCAGTAAGTATAAGCAGATGGTGGAAATCAGCCCTAATCAAGTAGCCAAAGCCCTTTTTTCTGTCTGATTAAAGCATTTTAATCCTTTCATATTGTCTGTGTTTTTAGTAAATATCTACCATCATTTTCCCCTCCCCATTTGCTATAATTTTTACTCCAGAAGAAGACAAAATTCAGTTTCAAATACATTTATATATTTTTACAAGAATGCATTTTTTAACCATACTAGTGTACTTTGGGCCAGGCAATGTGGCCAATTAGATTATCCCACTTATTCAGTTCACTGAACTTTTTTTTTTTAAACTGACAACAAAATAGTTAATATACAGTCAGCTAAAGCAACATATACTGTTTGCCTTGCTAGTTTCTGATTATCCACTGGAAAACTCCTCCAAACAGTTAATTCATTATGATTACAATTAAGAAGTAAACAAAACCCCACAGAGTAACTGTCCTAAATGATGATACTATGTTTTGTGAACATTTTCTACCTCTGTGATGGAAAAGAAGATTTTTCTGTTAGTACAAGCCACACAGATGTCCATTGCATGAGGAAAGCATCTTTATACCACAAAAGAAGGCCCTAATAACTCATAGATGCCACAGGCATTTGTGAATAATGAGAGCTAAGATTAACACAGAAACATTACAAATATTATTTTGAATAGAATACAATACATAATTAACTCTTCACATTTTAATGAAAAATAGCAGAATTTGTTATTTCAAAGGTTACTTATTGTTGAATTTGCCGATAATGGTAAGTATAAGAGGGAACTGCCTAACTGAACATATATTTACAGAACCAAGATAAGAATACCAAACAAAACAGCCATAAATTTGATTTGCATAAAATATACATGGTGAAACTTTGACTGCAATTTATATTGCTTTATCCTTTGGAAAAATATATAAACAGATTTTTTGAAAAGCCAGGATCCTTAGACCAAAATCTGTTTAACATTATTATATATGTTACACTTTCTTGTGTGTATTATATAAAACAGCTGAAAAATATAAACTTTGATAGCTGGATCTACACAGAAGTGTGTAAAACAATAACCTTAGGGACACATTTTTCAAAAACAGTACACAGGATTTAGCCACACATTTGCCATTAAAATTAATGGGAGTTATTTAGCTGTAAATCCTGAAGAAAAGACTTTGAAAATGTACCCCTTAAAGTCAACACCATCAGCATAACGCATAAGGGTGGAGGAAAATTGAATTTTGAACAATGAAGAACTTGAATATAAACCATGTGTAGTATTTTCACTGAATAATATTTTGGTATCCTGTAAAGCAACTTTATTGCCTAACTGCCATATTAAAAAACCCACACCTAATATTTTCAGAAATGCAATAAATAAGAACAGATGATTACTTCCATTTATCAGAGGTTAAAGTCACAACAATAATGAAAAATAACTCCTCGGTAAGTATCTGAAATGGGACTGAAATTCATCCAAAGAATGTTTTTAAATCTCAGAACGTGCTTCTAAAAATTTGGGGGTGTTAGTACTGTGGGATTTTTTCAATACAGAAATCCTACAAACATATGCTGATTCCTGGTTTAATAGATCTTTTATGTTTTCCTCTACTTTTCATATAACAATAATGAAAAATAACTCCTCGGTAAGTATCTGAAATGGGACTGAAATTCATCCAAAGAATGTTTTTAAATCTCAGAACGTGCTTCTAAAAATTTGGGGGTGTTAGTACTGTGGGATTTTTTCAATACAGAAATCCTACAAACATATGCTGATTCCTGGTTTAATAGATCTTTTATGTTTTCCTCTACTTTTCATATTAAAGAACCTCTTGCATTTTTTATGTTTTCCTCTACTTTTCATATTAAAGAACCTTTATTTCTTCTAATAGCCTCAAGCATGTCTCCTTCTAGTCTCCTAAGCAAATATTAACATTTACATTAGCGTAACACTTTTAAAGCAGCTTTTCTTCTAGCAAAAAGAAAGAAGGCAACAGTTCATCACTGAAATAATCCCACAGAGAGACTTGATCTGTTTGCAGTCCCATTCCAACCCTGCTCTCCCAAATGCCCCCTTCCTTCTCCCATGCTTTGGCTAGAGAAGGAAGCAAACCAAAGCATATTCCATTAAAAGCTATTTTTCAGCACGAAAAGTAAGCTGGAAAGTTGAGATTGGTTTAAGATTATGCCAAAGGTTGGCCCACCATTCTGAATGAAATTTTGTGAAATGCAGACTGAAGTCAAGGGCAATGACATCCTTTGCAGGAAAAAGAGGTTCAAATCCAGCTTCTGCTTTCACAAACAAATTTACTCCCATGTCCCTTCGCTCCTCAGTTTACTTCTGGCACCACGAGGCAGTCTTGGTGTCAAGATGACTACTAAATATTATGGCAAAATTACAGACTCATTTCCTCTGGGCCACTGAATACCTGTAACAGAGAAGACATGCCTCACTCTGCAAGACCAGAGCTGTCTCATCCATTTTCAGGCTTTCATACAATGCTTATTGCTTAAAAACAGTATTAATGAGATAAATGATGTAGCAAATCATCATTCCAGGCATGTAAACTCAGTTCAGGATTATTACCAACTCCCTAAAAATAGCAAGCTCCTATCTGGAACACAACACAGAAAGCAGCATTGTGGGTTGCTGCAGTAGGATACATTTAAACATTAAGGTAAGAGTAACCTAGATGAATGAGAAGTGAACTCTATACGCATTCACCTTGTTTTCCACACCCACGTCACCTTCCTGGATCCAACCAGAATAAAATTTGTGTATCTGTAGAATCAACCACAAGATGTTGTCAAATACTGCTAACATAAAACATTAGGTTCCAGTAATTTATGAAACCAATAGAATTTTTTTGCTCTGAAAATATAAATCCTGGTTTTTCAGACCACACTTTGAATTCTTGCAATCCTCTACTGTTTGTTTTATACATATATTTTCTTCTTGATTTGCAGTAATCACCTAAAAATTTGAATATAGCTTGATTTTTGTAACATGAAACATGGTCATGCATATTGCAAGCATATGCAACAACACATCTGTGTTGTTCTGTCCTTTGATTGCTGGAGAACCGGCTTTATTTTAAGAATAAAAGAACTGATGCCTTAAAATCATATACTGATCAGACAAAAACAAGTCAATAGTTTATTTTAAATACAGTATACTGCTAAAAGTATACACTTTTGAAGACATCCACAACATCTGACTTTTTTAAAATGTACACTATTCTGGACAGCTTGGAGATTCTTTATTAGCCTTTTTATTACTATTATTGCAGCTGTGAGCATGAAGTATATATACTCAGCAGAAAATGTGAAATGAGAATGTGAAGAAGTTGTCTGCAAACTGTAAAAAAGGTTTACATATAGTTTAAGAGTCACAGCATGCTTATCATGTTGATCAATATTATCTCATTTGCATATACTCCATATGGCAGTATTCATCTGTTGTCTTTTGCTTATACTTAGACCAAGGACTCCTTGGGGCAGGGACTGAATGTCTGAACTGAGTAGTGCAGTGGTCCACAATGAGGACTTCTGGAAACAACAGTGATGTGAATAGGACAGAAACACAAGAAAATCAAATAGGAGCTTTTCACAGCTAGTAAAAGAGTTTAATACTTCTTTAAAAAAAAAAAAAAGACAAAACAAACCCACCAAAAAAACACAAAACCAAACCAAACCAAAACCAAACCTAGGCTCTAAAATTCGTATTATAAACAAAACAAATCAAATATTACAGATAAAATTGTCACAGCTTTGAAGAACTTGTGAAATCAAGACTGGGGGAGTTTCTAAAAGATACATTAATGCAGATAGAAACTAAGGGGCATCCTAGGCTCTAAAATTCGTATTATAAACAAAACAAATTTTTGATTACAGATAAAATTGTCACAGCTTTGAAGAACTTGTGAAATCAAGACTGGGGGAGTTTCTAAAAGATACATTAATGCAGATAGAAACTAAGGGGCATCCAAGAGACTCTGCTATTTTAAGCAGATAACAGTACATGATCTTACATATAATATTTTAATGGAATTTTACAAATTGACGAATTTCAGGAGGTACTTTTTTTTTGCACACCTGCAGTTAAGATAGTTAACAAAATTTGAAACCAGTTAACAACGTACACACTCCTTTGTCTTCTGATGAGAAGATACCATGTACACAACATTTACAAAACTCTGCATTATGAACTCTCCCTTATCTATCTCAAGATTCCTTGATCAGATAACCACACCTCTTATATGTCATTTATCTACTTTATGAATATGAAAATACCCTTAAGGTACTTTGAGTATTTTGTACATATTTGGCTTTTAGTCTTCTAATAAATGAATGTTATTGACATAACTTTACACAATGGAAAATTTATGAACTAAGCTCTTCAAGGTCTTTTTAGTCATGGTTTTCAAGAAAAGTGACTCCTTGGAGGAGATTGACAGGAAAACTCTTTGTGGCATCTTAGCATGTTCTCTGCAATACAGCAGGGAAAAAATCATTAGCTATTCAAAGTAAAACTTTCAGCAAATGTGCCTAAGACATACTGACCTTCTTAAAGTCAGGAAATGCATCTTGCATCTTTATGTGCTTTTAAATATAATTTGTCTAAACTGTCTAAAGTAAATCAAAAAACTATCACTCAATCCCCTCAGTAAAAAGGGTAAATTTTAATTGCAGAACTTAAAACCTCACAATTAAAAGCTGTGTTGCTACTTAAAGCTAGCACAAACACAAGAATGAGAGTTCATGCATACAAATCAGCTTTGCTACCACATCCAGAAGGGTTCTGCAGAATAGCCTGATGAATACAGTCTGTACCTTCTAAATTTAGGTAGAAAGAAAAAGAAATTAAATATTAGCCATGCTTTAACAAAATATAAATTCTTTCCTAGTCACTTTGATTTGTGAATGACTGCATGATAATCTACATTTGACTAGTGAGGAATCTAAGATTATGCTGATAATTCAAAGGTAAACATGCAAATAAAACTGTGTTGAAAAATAAATACAGTCATAAACTGGAGAGGATGGGTTTTGGTGGTACTTTTTCAGGAAGTGAGTCATTTTGTGGAAAACCTTTTGGTAAGCAAGCTCACAGTTTATTATTTTCTAATTTAAAGAAAAAAAAGTTAGAGCATTTCATACAGTGAAACCAAAAGGCAGATGGAAGAAAATATTCATAAATACCAACCATGTACAAAAGGGAAAAGAGTAACAAAGTAATTGAAAGAAAAACCGCATACTTCTTAGCATTATGTTCACAATTTTATGCCAGATTCCCATCTTTTTTACCTTAAAAAGGCTCCCTTTAGTTAATAGGTCCGTGTCAATGTAAAACAGATGAAATTCTAGCCTTTAGTCTACAAAATTCATCTTATAACCCCTTCTAGGGAACCCAGTAGACACTTCATGCAGCTAAATCAGCAGACAATTATCCTTATCTGCCATCCAGAGGTGGATATGCTAGGAGGATTTTGTCTATGCTAACTGGTCAATCAGGAGTCACTTCACTTCAGGAAGTGTGAAGGAGAGAAGATAAAATGGTGCACAAACACCCTGGCATAACCTTGCACTAATCTTCACGAAGCGGCTTAGGACTTAAGGCAGATGTTCCCAATGGACTCTAAACCATCTCTAGATTCCCAACAAAGTGAACAGAAGATTTCATCTATTTAGTATCAAAATATCTAAGCTACCATTTTCTTGCTAAACATTAGAAACCTGATTGGAGTCACACACATCACAATCCTGAGCAAATGCAAGTGAGCACTGATATTACTGTGGGACCTAAAACCTTTGGATTTTATACTGCCCACAGCTGGGTGAACGGACCAAGCAAAGTTTTCATCAATTACATGGATAATTCTTTGAAATTCAGTACTAAAATCTCCATCCACAAACTTGGGTTCTATCAAAGCTGGCCCAAGTAACAACAGCATGAGAAAGTCCCTTCCCCTGATTTACAGGAAACAGAATTGTATCTGGGATAAGGGTGGCAAATAGAAAAGCCTCCCCTGGCTTATCACAGGATAATCTTCTAATAATTTTTCTCCTGGCATAAGAAGGAGAGGCATCTCTGACTGAGATGATGGAGCAGAAGAAAGGATTTGGAGGGGGTGAAAGAATACTAATTGCAAAATCATATATTAATTTTCTGGTGTTAAGCAAACACTGCACCAGAAGTGTCCCTGGGAAAAAGAAGTTTCAAAGGTTTTGAAAGCATGCCTGGGAAGAAGAGGTTTCAGAGACTCTTTACTGCAGGTAAATGTCTAGGAATAAGCACCAGGTGGTGCTTGGTTAGTGTCAGGTCTGACTTGGAAATCCTAACTTTTTCTTAGCAGAAGCTTTGGAGAATATCTGTTGTGGGGGAAAAAAACCCAAAGCTATGTTAGCTAAATTGAATTCAAGTATAAGTAGGATCTAGCTTCTAGTCCTACTTAAAGTGCCAAACTCTAGCTAGTTTGCTGTCCTCTGCTATCTAAATCAAGCCGATTAATTTAAAAAGCAACTTCTTAATAATCAATAGCAATAAATCTGGATTTCCATTTTCCAGTGTCTGCTCTTCTGGCTCAATGGGGCCTCTTGGCCTCACCTTACCTTGGACCAAAAATGAGCAAACCAGTCATTAGCTTTAGGGACATCAGTATATATGCCCAATCCTGCTTCGTGTCAGCAAGATCACCCGTGTTTGGTCGATGCACATGACAGGAGCCTGAACCTGATGTGAATGAACACACTAAAGGGTTCTTTTCTGGGTAGGTCTCCTCTGAGTCAGAGGTAACATGAACCAGCTTCTCTAGAAAAAAACGTAATCCAGGAAAGTGCACATCTCATCTTTCACATCTGCTAGAGGGATTTTCATACTACGTATTTATGAAGCAGAGAGCTGATTTACTTGAGGAAGAAGGATTAATTATGTTTATTGGCCAATGGGATACGTCTTGGGCAAGTCCAGGAAGAATTTTTTGTATAATTTGCCACAATTTTTAGGATTAACATAGAGACAAGTGACAAAGAGCTCATCACCTTTTTTTTTTTTTTTCTGCCAGTGGCAAATAGTTCAAAAGGAAGGTAAAAATTTCTTTTTTTCAATGTACAGTTTGCAAACAATGTTTTTTGAAGTTCTGGAATTGGATGATTTTGATTCTATTTGTAAAAATGGAAATCAAAAGAAAAGCAGCTGTTGGGCAGCTGATTGCCTTTTTACATCCTTTTATGTCCTCTTACTTATCTGGTGCTGAGCACTTCCACTGGAAAGAATACTCTATCCCCATGCCTCACCCAGACCAGCACTTGAACAGACACCTTGTGAGAGACAAGGTTAAACCACAACAGAGAGAAACAGGCAAATATGCAGGTCGCACCTCTTTAAGAAACCAGGATTCAAATACATATTACATACAAAGCCTAAAGTCTATAAAGAGATTAAGAATTATCAAACTAAGATCACCTAGTAATAAGCTTTCTGAACACTATAAATCTTCGCCACATACAAAGCAAAAAATGAAGGAAAATTCACCTCTCCTCTGTGTTAGCATTACGAAAGGATATATAAATGCTTTATTTGGTCCTTTTAAAAAAAATTTTCTTCCAACAATTTTCAAAACAAACCCTCAATCCTAGTTCTTCTTTCACTAGAACAGGAAATTTCAAACACCTGCTTTCAAAGGCAGGCTAAAAGTCTGATCACTTATTTAATCTGTTTGAAATAAACAGCCACCAGAAGTGGTAAGTTTGTGAACTAGATCATCATAGAATGGTTTAGGTTCTAAAGGACCTTAAAGATCTAGTTCCAATTCTCTCACCACAGCTAGGCTGCTCAGGGCTTCATTCAGCCTGGCACTGAACACTTCCACAGGGACAGGGCACAACTTCTCTGGGCAACATGTTGACCACAGACAGAAAGGAATGAGACATAAGGTAACATTTCTGACAAAGTAAAAGTCATCACCCACAGAAAGAGGTGCTCAACATCCCTATATATATAAAAAAATAGTGCAGATCCTCAGTTGGTGCAAACTACAGTACGTCCACAGACCGCAGTGAAGTTACGTTAAATTATACGAGGCACAAAACTGATCCCCAATGCAGCTTTTCATTTAGACAAGCCTCTTCAAGGAGGTTCACCTTCTAAGACACAACTGCCATGCTGTTTCTGGTAAAAGGCAGTGAAAAAGTCATTTTGCTAACACTGTGATAGCATTTCACAGAGGTTGAACCAGCAGCAAGTGGAACAGCCTGCATGTAGGAACAGCAGCACAACAAATGAGAATGGATGCTCAAACTGTTTTCTTCAACCATTCTAAACAAAACCTGGACCATATTCTAGCAACCTGGATATGAGCAAAATAGTGCATTTTTTTCTATGCAGGCAAACTACTAGATTTTCTAGCAAATTAATTTAAGTCCCAATAAATTTTCATTTATATCGAAGCACTGGATTATTTTAGTAGTCTTTAGCATTTTAGTAGGCTTTAGTATTTATTGAGGAGTTGGACTCAGTGATCCTTGTGGATCCCTTCCAACTCAGGATATTCTGATTCTATGTTGCTAGACTAAATGCATCTTTTCGTTTAACACAATATAATTCCTTAAATAATGAACAGATAAATAAAAAGCCTGTATAAGGATATTCCTCTGCCAGGGCCAGTCATCTTTGCTGATACATACCAGGGGCACAATTTAAATCCACCTCAAGAAGTTCTAATTTACACGGTCAATTTTTTTTCCTAAAATTTCGAAGTTTTATAGAAAAGACAACATAACACCTTTAAAGAATAAAGAACACAACAGTTGTTATTTGAATAAGAATGTGACAATGAGCTATCTTCCTCACTTTAAATTATGGGAAACCTCTAAGTATGTCATGCATGAAGGAATCAATCAAAAGGAAGCAAGTACAACTGAACACTTTATTTTTACTTCAGTAAAATTCTTTCAGAAAGATAATTTAAAGAATGTTTTGTTCCCAATGTTCCACCCTTCTCTGAATTCATTGTTCACTTGGTAAGGAAAAATGCTCTACCAACCTCCCCTATTTGTGATTTTACATACCCTTAAATTGTCAGAATGCTAATATACCGTGAATTATGCAGTTTTAGCATCTTGCTTTTGCAAGGATAAAAAAGGGAGAAACTCAGCTACTAATTTTAGTACCACTGAGTGGCTTTACATAGGTACTCTCCTGTATTTGGAAGCAGCACCAACACAAAATACTGGCCCAAAAAAGGACAGTGAGAATTTTGCTGTTGCCTCTACCAGCACCAGGATCTCACACTTCATTCAAGACAAAAAGGTGACAACTGTTCTTAGTTCCTCCATGCAAAAACGTTCAGTGCTCACCACTCAACATGTCCTACAACGTCATGCAATGCCACCAACAGTGGTAGATGAAGAATCTTTTCAGAGCACCACAGAGACGTAAGCACCAATAATTGCATCCTTTTTTGCTTCTCCTTTCTCATTTATTCAAGCACTACATACATATTACTCATTACACTGCCTTTCCACAATAATCAAAATATAAAAATAAAGTCAACACCATGCTATCAGTGAAATACTTGCTCTTCCTGAACTGATTGCCATCTTTCTTTCAAGCACCACATCTGGAATTAAACCACAGATCACGGAAACAGGTATCTCAATTTTTGTTAGAAGTGAGTCTAAATAAAAAATGTCTGAGAAGCCATAATCCACATTATCTATTAAGACTAAAGGTTAAAAAAATTCCAAACAAATGGAAGCAAGATATAGACTGAAATCCAAAACTATTCTTATGAGTTTTAGGCCAAGTCTGAAATTTTAGGATGACAAATCTGCATGTAACTTTTGTGTGGCATGAAAATGGCAATATTGATGGAAAACCAAGTGGCATTACTCATACATGCATCTGACATACAACATGAAAAGTACCGTTAGCTAGCACACTTCCCTAAGCAAGTGTCAGGGACACACACTAAAACACGAGTACGAGGACTAAGAGGGTGGTAAACTGGAGCATACAAAACTTATGGAACTGAGCACAGCGTTGTACCTAGCTTCTGATACTACATCAGCATCAGTCTAAGCAAAGGCAGAAGGCTCTGAAAGAAATTTAGTCCAGCCACTTCTTGTGGAGTGGGTGGGTGATAGATTCAATGTTTGAAGACTGGTAAATAAAGTGAATCAATAAATAAGGAATTACTTAGTATTTCTTTCTTTATGAAGAGAGAAAAGAAAGCATGAACTTTGAAAGTGCACACAGTACAATTTGAACGAAATTAGAAAACAACATTCAGAAGTTAGTGCAGGTCTGAAAAACATCAAAACACTGTAACCGACTTGAAACAGTACTACTTATATTGTTTCTTTTATAACACACGTTCATCACCCATTACAAAAAAATACACACAAATTCCTATCTGGATATAAGAATAGTGGTATAGTATTTATTGCTGTTCATTAGCATGCTCAGTTTGTTGATAGATTGTGTTCATATCATATGGGGGGGAAGAGGAAATTGGAACCCAAACCAAAAAGCAGTTTAATTATTTTAATTAATTCCAGCTTTCAAATTTATGCAGAATGCTACTGAATATTTAAAAAGCTATACAGACCAAAATACATTTATACTGTGCAGTACAAAATGGAATGCAGTAGAAAGGTCCTCTTTTAGACTCTTTGGTTTGCATTGGAAGGTCTAGATCATAAGTGCACTTTGTGTAAATGTAAACAGGTGTTTTGGATGGTTAATATGCAATATGTTAATGCACATTATAGATTACCAATAACACCAACAGAAAAGCACATTTGAAAAACTGATTGCTAATCCATAAGATACATGCAATCAAGAAACACTCTTCATATGAAATTGGGGTCCTGGGCTCCCTAGATACCTGCACTCCATTTTAACATATTGGACCAACTAACTAAACCAATTAGTTGAAAGTAAAAGTGCAACCTGAGTAACCCTCATAAAGAATGTAAACTAGACGGGTGGGGAGGTCTATAGGTGTCAATCAATAACAAAATGCAAACTGTCAAGCTTGCTTTGCTAACAAACTGTCACATCAACAATATGCAGTTAATGACTACAAATTAACTGTATACCAGATGCTTGACACTTTGTTATGACACTTAGCAAGCTAGTTGACATTTGGGGGATCAAAGCTTCTTTAATTACACTTTGTATAACATGTGCAACCTTTATGCTAATGTCCACATATTCCTTAGAGCAAGACTGTTCAAGTAGCAAAGACTGGGGGGTTTTTTTGGACTTTGAAACATTTCAGTAAATGTGGATTTCAACTGAAACAAAACTGCTTTCACATCATTATTCAGTATTACCACCTTATCTAAAATAACCCCTTAACTTGATGTACTATACCATATTCGCTCACTTATAGACACCCTCTGTGTGAAATAATGCATTTTCAAACAGTGTTAGCAGTATCTATAAAAGAAAGAAGCACTAGACACACTGCATTTAAAAGCGTCTCTGTGTTCAAACTGATGTCTAGAATCAATGCTATACACTGATATGTCTTTCCTAAACCAAATTAACTTCCTCATCACACAACCAAATGTAGGACACAGCATTAACAACATTTTCATTTATCCAGCACTTATTATATAGTCTGTCATGCTCATGGAAAAGGTATAAGCTAAAAGCAGCCCCAGGTTCACAAATCCTTATTAATATGAACAAATCCATTGCCTTACTGTGTTGTTATGAAGGTGTGTTTCAAAAATTTTAACCCCAAATTACACAGGAATTATATGTAAACTGATGACTACATATTTCACAGGGTATTTTAGGTAAAAACTCAACATAATCCTAAGTACTAAATATTTCTCTTAGCAAGGGAAAATAGCCTTTAAAGTAAAACATAATGTCAAAAGTAACATCTGCATTCCTACTTTGGACAAAAGTTATGCTCAGAAAAAAAACTATAAGGCATAAATTCAAAAAGCCATTTTTCCATTCTAGATGCCTAACTCAGATTCTTAAATAAATTTTTATTTGGATTGCATTAACATCCTTTAACACCACTCACCAATTCACATTTTACCATGTAGCAGTTATTACATCAGATGTTAACTCTGTTGAATGTTAACTGCCATGATTACCACAGTGCATCAGTGGAGATCAACTCTGTGGAGGGTTCCTCAATACCTCTGGGAAAAGCTCTCAAATTGCATGAAGCACCAAAGCCAGGTTTACATGTCTCAGCCACCTGCCAGTTATTTTATTCTCTGATAAGTTAATTTTCTATAAATTCGCAGCTCTGTGTAATTTCTGTCCCAACTATGTAACACTCATAAGCCAAATCCTTTATACCACTCTTTGAAGCACCACAAATTGTATTGACCAGATTCATCTAATCCAACATAAAGGTGTAAAGTGTAAACATCTCCATCTAAGCAAATCACTCCTTGGCCTCCACTGAAACGAACAGGAACTTTTAAGGCATAATTCATCTGATCTGTTTCAGATGTTCACATCAGGACCAGATAAGCAGTGCTCTGGAACAGTTTATTTCTCTTTTACATACCCCAGCTGTAGATGTATCCCTTCCTTGGGACTTCTGGTAGGAGCTACCAAAGAACTGTTCTATGCAGGCATCTAAAGGGTCATAAAAGAAACACCAGTAGTTTGTCTGCATGAGTGGTTTAGCAAAGCTACACACTGCCCAGCAGCAGTAGGTCCACATCTTTACTCAGTCTTCCCCTATGAACTTTATCCTGCATAGTGGCAGTGATGTGATTCTATTCTGTAGTCACATAAAGAATAAGACTGGGACAAATCCTAATTTCCAAGTTCTTGCCCATTTTGTCAGTTTTGGTTTTCAGATTCTTTGTACAAAACCCACTACATTTTGGCTTACAGAGTATGTAAGTAATGGAATGGCATTCCTTAATAAGAAACCCAAAGTTTAACTTAAATTACTCTTGGCTAATCATTATTAGTCCTTCTACACTAAATAAATAAAAAAGAAAAATCATTAAACTTAACATTAGCATCATATATCCATAAACCTTAGGGAAGCTTATTTTCTTTTATCTTTAAAAAATACTACTCAGATGAAAGGCAGATGTTTTAGACTGAGAATGATTATGCAACTGATATAATATCAGTCGTTATCTATTAAGGAAAATAACACAATTATCATTTCATTATTTCCTATATGCTGCTATGAGCCATGTAGTAATAATTCTGTAAGCTTCCTAATATAATTTTAAGTGCTACGTGTTTGAAAGAAGTAAAAATTATATGAAAAAAGCTTTCACTGATTAACGCTCATTTCCCTAATATACAGATTTCTAAAGACAGCTCTATTTTAGTTATGTAAAGCATGTAAAAATTGGCATATGCTCAATCACAGCTGAATCTGAAATTAGGCTGTCATTTTAGACACCATACTTTGGGGGTGGGAGAGGGGAAGCTCCTCCAGAAAAACTTTTCCTGGCTAATGGTCTACTGGCACGATAACGTTTTGCAGGAAGATTATATTTGTTTATTATTTTCTACCTTATTTGCCAGACAGAAGAAAGCACAATATGCTATTTCTTCGTAAAAGACCTCAAACAGCATTTTTCTCTTTGCAGAATGAACAAACACCCCCAATAATGCCCTACTTCAATTCTCACCTTGAAGCCCCTAAAGAAATAGAACAAAGCTTAAATAAGAAGAGACAAAGACTTAAGTCTTTGTCTTAAGAAGACATTCAGCTGCATAATTGCCTCAATTCATATATACATACTTATATATATATATATCTCTACTCTTATGTGGGAAAATAATTATTTCTTTGGGCATATTCAGTTCAGAAAAAGCTAAATACCTTCTCATTAACTGAAACCAGAAACATTAGAAAGAGACAACCTCATTACTGCCATGTTTAGCTTATTTTTCCCCATTTCCTGAGCAGAACATAACCAGATCTTTTTTTGTTCTGATTAAAATGGGCACTGATTTTTTCAAGCTGTAAAAACAAAACCTATCTCTTAAACCTGCTTAAATTCATCATCATCATAGAATTCTTATTTGATGAGAGTTCACAAACCTTATGAGAAAAAAATATTATTGGTCACTGTATGAAAACTGAATTTGAAAAAAAGCTTTTCATCAGTTAGTGAAACCCCTTGATATCCAAGCAGCATGCACATAATGATACTAAAAGCTTACAATGGAACTTCAGAGGGCTATCAAGCCATGAAAGATCTCATAAAAAGACAAGTGATTAACTTATTTAAACTGAGCAGCAATAGGAGTCAAAACCACCTCTCTGTTATCTCTTCTCACGTACACAGCATTTTGCTTTGGAATAAACTGATCTCGCTATTATCATTTATCAGAGAATGAAACAAAATTTAGGTGATTTAGTTAGTTCATAGAATAAAATTCAGTTGCTCATAAAAGAGATAGTAACTAATTCAATAAACCACAAACTGCTAATGTGAATTCAAGCTTAGAAATGTGAAAATTCTTTTTTCAAAAGTCTCCTGAATTTATTGGTTAGTAAACTACTGATTGGTTTTACTGATTTATGTCTTTGTATGCATTTCCATAAATCTATTTATAAAGCTTCTTGATTTATCAGCGGTATATTTAATGGCATTTTAAAAATAAATATTTAAATGAACACAACCTGCAAAAAAAAATACTCACTACAATTAAAAAGCCCTACAACTGCTTGATAATGCATCCTTAATCAGGGCAAAAGTACTTGGTTGGGGTGTATTACAGTTAAGAGGATGTATCCATAGCAGATGAAAGTTTTCTTTCAATTTATTACCTCTAATAAAATCTATTAGATTAAGCACAAAAAGCTTGAGCAAAGGAATGGTAGCTAAATACACAAAGTTCCAAAGAAATAAAAGTTGTTAAATGACAATCATTTAAAGGTTTTATGTCCTTTAACAGGCCTATAAAAAGTTCAAAATATTTAGGCAGAACAACTATTTGTTTCGCAAAATGTAACCTGTTTAGGATGTTAATACTGAGCATTTCACAGGTTTGCAGGATAATGCAACCATTTCAAAATATACAACACAGAGAGGCTTAGACTATGACACCATGTTTGTGCTTAAGGCCTGGAGAAACATTTTAGTAAGTCAAGAAGCTACCTATGGAACTGAAAAAAAGAGAGCTCATATTCTCCTATGGGGCAGTTTATGGACTATGGAAATATAGTCCACTCTTCTGTACAGTCCTCAGTATTCCATATTCAGTACATGGTGTTCTCTATACAGTAACTAGTATTTATTCTGTTCCTGAAATCAAACATGAAAAACAGTCAGATACTCAAGTGCTGTATTTTTTACTGCTTGTTGACTTGTCACATGAAGCAGGATCCCGGGACATGACTACCACAATGCAAAAGTAAATCATTCAGGCTTTAGATGTCCTTAGCTGTCACATGGGTTTAGAGTAATCTTCTCAATTTTTGCTTATCCCTCCATCTCCAACAGCAGTTAAGGATTTTGGGAAGTACTACAGGGGAGACTCCAATTTGGCACTTTCAGTGACAGTATAAGTAATTAATAAATAAATTAATAATCCTCATTTTAAATGTTTGGGCAGATAAAGATTATTTGCAGAAATCAGCAGCACTGCCCCCCTTCCCTGCAACCATATAATTACTACAAACTGAACACATAAAGGGCCTAATTAATTTATTGCGCAATTTTAGACCTTCTCACTCACCCCACATTTACAAATGAGGTGTCCTCCTTTCACTTCAATTTCACTTAGATATCTTTAATGCTGAAATACTCATGTGGCACAGCCATCCTGTATACTTCTTTTGGAATCAATGGTGCAACATAGTTTGCTTTTCCTGACCAGTTTGAACTTCTTTATAACGAAGTGTATTACATCTTAAAAGTCCAGTTCCTGGACTATCAAGCCAAACATCACTGTCCACTGGTTCTGATGGACAGTTCTACACTGTAGTTGTAAACTTGGATGAACCAATTCCACCACTGCAGATCAAAGTATTTTGAATACTGCAAGTAGAGGTCCTATTGGTGGGATGTGTAAAAAATTTTCTCCAACTCCAGAGCTTGGCTGATGTGTAAAGTATGTATCACATCATCTAAGAAATAGTATGAGAGTGCAGGGTCATACGAGAAAGTGCAGTTTTCTGGGATAGTGTCAGAGGATTGAAAGAAATAAACCTAGTGCTGCCTTGTCCACAGTGCCTTTGAGAAACAGTTCCTAGAGAGAACAATCACCAGGACTACAGATGCACTTTTTTTCTGAGGGAAGAGGCTCATTTATCCCAAAAGACTACACAAAAAATGGAGTGTGGATGAGCAGGATCCAGAAGTAAAAGGGAAAGTATTTTATAGCATAGGAACGTCCACATAAGGCACCATACAGAGTATTAAGGAAAAAACTTCCTAGATAATCATTTAAGAGGCAGCAAAGAAAATCTACCATAGAACACAAATATTTTAAATGTCTTCTTGACTTCCCTTGTTAAATAGACGCAAATTTTACACTTTTTAGAGCCATTTTAGTTGTGTAATACTCTAAAATATCTATTTTCACTATGAAAACATGTAGGAAATACATAAAAAATCAAACTTAATTGTTCAATACAAATATGTAGTACACAAATACACATACATGCAAATGTATATGTTGTATACACATAATATATAAACCTACTGTACACATTATGGCTACCTACACAGCTAACTGATTTTTTCAGTGTGCATTCTAAAATGCAGTATTTAAAGAATTGCAAGTAAAGTTTGCAAGAGTGTTTTTCAACTACATTGTAAGTATACCATTAGCTTGTCTTGCTCATGTTCGATATCTGTTTATGCCATGAAGTTCAAACAAACATGTGACTTCTTTAAATTCAAAGCGAGCAATTTGTAGGCTGCTCATCCATTATCTCCAAACGCGCTCTCTGTACAAGGTCTACTAAAGTAATGGTTCTTTCATCAAAGCCTAATGGTTTGTTTCAAATAATCAAAGTAGTGTTTATATCACTGTCCTCAGGTGCAACCATTTTGTTTCCAGGAGAACGGTATAGTACATGCTAATGTCACAAGTGATAAATCAAAGCAACTACATTTGTTTCTCTACCTTAACCAATCTACCCTATGTCTTCAACAACAGCAACAAAAAAATCACCCTGGCATTTGCACTCTGTAGTTTATTCTGAGAGTAGGAGTAATTTTGTAAGTAGTAAAACACCGTATGCAAAACCAGTCACTCATTCCTTTCTCCTAATAATAACAAGTACAGCTTGACTTATGTGGGAACTAGCACCGGTGCTGTCTGAAGCAGGACAGGAAGATGTTTCTCTCCACTAAGATATCTCATGAATCCTGTGATCATTTTTATGCAGTGTCTTGCTTTCGGTTAAATACAGGGTGTCTCATCAACTCAATTCTCTATAGCACAGTGAGAGAACTCTGCTCTTTATTTTTCAGTTTTTAAACTTAGCTACCTAAAGGGGTAAAAAGACTTGCAAATACCTTAACTGGATCAAACAAAAATTGAACTCACCTGACTGATACTTTCGAGGATCTTAGATAATTCAATGGATATATGGAGCAGAAGTGTAGTTAGATCTACAACCACATTTCCCCTTCTTTTTATCTTTTTTGCAGTATTTTGTTGCAACATTGGTAAGAGTTTTGTGCATCTAATATGATAAGATGGGAACTTCAGATACCCTGTGCACCATGTTGGATTTGGTGTAGTAATTACTGCTGTGATGTTATTCTCTTTACCAAAAATGTGCTGGGAAAGTCAAGCAGGCAAAGCTTTCTGTCCAACGGGAAGCAGAACCTGCAGAGCCATCAATCATGCCCTATTTTCAATTAAAGGAATGACACCGATAGCAGCGGTAGGAGATTCTGTCAGTCCTATTAGATACAGGGTGAGAGTTGCCTATATTAACAGCTGAAGGGGGTGAGAATCATGGAATAACATGGGAACAATGATGGACAAGGAAGCTGGAGTGGACCAGAGGTTTGCTTTATGAGTCTAAGTACAAATCAGCATCTTCATCAACATCCAATATCCAAGGAAAACTAATACTCACATTTTGTTCAAGAAAGCAAGCAGGAACCATTGCACAACTGGGTGAGGTTTCTGAATGAAGAAGGCACTTAATATACTGCCGGGCCATTAGCAACGTTACCACACTGAACATGTTTGGAAAATATCATTAAAATTGTGAACTATAACAAAACAAACAAGCAAAAAACACTTTTCCAGCCAGGTACCTGTAGGGTGTTTTTTTAAAACCTGGGTCTGATCCTAAGTATTAGGACTTTTAACCATGTTAAAAGATCTGGATACCTGCTAAAACAAGTAAAATTAAATGCCATGAAGAAAATTTAGAGCTGGAGAAGTCTGCAGAGAAAACAGTTCCTGAAACTTCTTTCCTCACACTCTTAAAGCACCACATCTGTTCTTTTCCCAACCTTACTGTGGATGCAGGATGCAGGCAGAAATAAATTTAGTGTCATCTCTGCATAAATAAAAAGTGTACCAAGGAAAGAAATGACCAAGAAAAGACTGCCTGAGTTTTGGTTTAGAAAATACGGCCACCAGGAGCAGCAGCTGACAGTTTCAGGAGGGAGGTCTGGAAAGCATATAAAGGCCTGTTTGGCTTTTCTTTCATATTTGTTTTCTCTCAATTGCTTGTCCTTAGTGGCAGAAGGACAGAAGATGCCTACTCAGAACCAACATTTGGGCCGTAGGCACCAAAACAGGTCATTAGCTGACAGCTTCAGCATAGTGAGGAAGCAAGCAGGCATGTGAATATGAACATAAGGAAGGGCAGGAGCATTTTACTGGCTTCTTGTACCCATTTTCCTCTTCAGACACTCCTAGCCCTGATGCTCAGTTCCCTACCTCTCCACTTCTGAAGCCACTGATCTTGCAAGGTGGCTTCAACCACCTGAGAAGACTCTGAAGAAAAAAATCAACGGTGCCAGAAGAGCTAGGCAAATAACAGGAAGAGAATCAGAGGGATAAGATGTAAAAAGTCAGAAAGGTAAGAAAAAAAATCCCATTTCTCACTTTTTTTTGTGCACATCAAGGCTACTACCCAACACATTAAGATATATCAAATGTGTAACCCCAAGAAGGCAGACAAAGAAGTACAAAAATTTCCTCTGGCTAATTTTACCCAATATAGAATAAACTCCACAATGAAAGTGTGAATAAGTTGATTAAATCTGACATTAAAAATACATTCCTACCAACTTGCTTTCGCACATGGACTAACTTTTTGAAAAATAAAAGAAACCACTGGATATAAATTCTCCTCAGTTCATTAAGGTGGGTATTTCTTTCAGTGAAAAAAGCCTTGAAAACAAAGACTTACTTGGCTAGCCATCTAACACTAAATAGTGATTAATTTTCTACTACCACATTCCCTATTAGTATTACTCCCAAATGTTCAGTTTAATTTAAGTACTTTCTGATTCATGAACAAGGGAATAACATACAGCTATAAAAAGGTAATCCAATCCTAAAATGGCCTTAACCCCCATAATCTGCACTTCAATGGCAAGGGAAACTGTATAGTTTTGAAACTGTAATCAAGATTTTTTTTTTTCAAACACACACACTGGAGCTGTCCTTTGCTCCCATCACTTATTAGATTACAATAAAACTACCATGTTCCCTTTATGGTGGGAACACAGCGACCCTGGGGTGATTTATAATCTTGTGAAACCCTGTCCACACTGCTGACCAGACCTTTCTTTTTTTTTCTGAGGTCGCTATCTGTTTCTTCAACTGATGTCTTCCTGCTGTGACAACACTGCTGGATAGCTGTCAGCACCTAAGTATTTTTCAGGCTACGTATTATCTCTGCATGCACTTCTTGTGGGTTGTTTGTTGCAGGGTTTTTTCCTTGTTGAAGGCATTTCAGCGTTTGGTGTTTAGACAGAAAACATGACCATTCCACGAACAGTTCTAAGAATTCATCTTTAGTCTGATGCCTAACCCAGAGAAGAAAACTAAGCAGAAAAATACTGACATGGAGCTCTTAATGACAGAAATAATACTGTTTCCTCTAAATTTAACACATTACTACTGACTACATATTGTGCTGCAGTCTGTTTATCAAGTGTGCTTTTACATTTCAGGAACAAAATATCTGCAATATTCCTTTATAAAACAGAAAGTATTTAACTTATGAATTAAATGCAAGTTTTGAGAAATGTCTGTAGAACATTTTTGAGCAGAAAAAAAGGGAAAAACAAAAAGAATCAGATAATATACAAACAGTGCGCTAGCAAACATAAAGAAGAGAAGGTGCACAAATACTAAAATAAATACATAACTTTCTCATTTATTAAATAAACACACTTTGAGAAAATATTTGTGAAGTTTCCCCACCCTCAGCATACTTGCTCTGTGAAGGAAATGGCTGCCTGAGGTACACTTATTTAATTCATTCTAATGGAAAGCATGGATAATTTTACTATCTACAAATATATTTTGCAATATAATTTTAAAAACCCTCTTGATATAGTGCTTCTTCCTAGCACATTTTAAACTACAGCATTTTAAAAACAAACATCAGTAAAAGCATGTCTCATTTTATGCTCCTCCTAAAATGAGATAATATTCATTTGATTAAGACATTCAAAAATTAAACATTAAAGATAAATTAATTAGAACCAAACAGTGACTTTGCTATGACTCCTGGGCAAAGACATCCTTGTACAACCTCAAGTTAAAGTTCATGGTGATAATAGCCACCATCTTTCCCTCAATTGCCTGTGCTATGCCAGGAATTCAGTAATTCCCTGCTATCCCTAGTACACCCATGAGTTACAGAAGTTGCCTCCCCCCAAATCTGACTGTCCATATAACTCAAGTTTTAATTTGGTCATAACTGGAACTTGACCCATTAACAGCAAAACTTGCACTAATCTGAATGTTTAAAGATGTCTCTTTTAAAGCAAATGCTCAGCTGATCTACATAGTACCTTCTAGATCCTACCTCTCCCTATGCAAGCTGGCAGCATTTCACAACAATTTTCAGTGGAAGTAGAAATCAGGTAACTATCACATGAAACAATATTAGATAGCTGTGAGTAAATACAACAGGTAATTGAATTATGCACAAAACTTCCACAACGTTCCTCATATGATAGACTGCAGCTAAGCATGTAACAAGTTTTTTACTGTATTTTAACTGTTCAATATTCTAGTGAAGACAACAAAATATAGCATTTCAATCAGCTGTGCCTGACAATTTCTTCACCTGCCAAATATCTGGTTTAGGAAAATAAAATTATATGCAGCCTTCACAATATTGCACTTGATATTTAAAAATTAAATAGGCTCATGCTGGAGTTAACACCAGCTATTCTTTATTGTTTTATTCATCACTGTAAGCTGCTTCAGAAGGATAAAAAAAGTATTTCACTTCATGAAGATAAGGACAAATTGATAATTGTAGCAAATAAGTCAGGTTGTCCTTTGCTCTCAAGGAGGTAACCTACTGTTTCACTTCTCTAAGGACTTGCTTAATAAGATGAACAAAATCTCTGGGAAAAAAAAAAATCAATTAAAATTGAGAAAATTCCCTTAGGATAAAGTTAGTTTGGCAGTCCATGCATTTCTCAATCATTCCTTCAGTCTGTTCTAAGTAATACATTCTTACTGCATGTTTCTGAGCAGTACTCCTTTAGGTAACAAAGCAGTTTGAGAAGTGAACACTGAAAACCAATGCTGAATCGGCAAGGGCTGCTGGGTAAATGTGGGGTTAGGAGGTAAATATCCAAAAGATGCAGAAAACGCCATTGAAAACAAAGAGCACAATCCTAGGATTGCAAAATGAAAAGTCAGTAGGACCTGCCAATACAAAGAAATTTATAAACTTGAACTATTCACTTATTAGTTTCTCTAACTAGGTCCTTACAGGGCCTTTACCTTGCAGTATACTGAGGGGTGGGGCAGAGACAGTATTCATTCATTCATTCATTCATTCACTCCATGAACCACAAAAAGCTTTCGCAATCTGCAGTCATGAATAGTCACCAATGAATCCCACCTCAGAAGGACAATCAAGTGACAAAACAGGAAAGCCAGGAATAGTTTCTCTTAAGCACTCTTCATCCTACTTGCTGTTAATTTAAATTTATTTTTAAAAAAAACAACCAAAAACAAAAACCTCTTCTTGCTCTTTCATATGCAAAATAGTAACAAAATAATTTTTTTCTCAATCTATCAGGTTAATCACTGTCTCACATTACACTGCAGATATATACTTTCCTATTACATCACTTGTCACTAAAGCCTGAATGGCAGTCCCAACAGTCTGGCCCAACACAAACTGGCAAATTATATTGTATTTATCCAAAATTTTCTACCCAGTGTGTTCTGTGTTAAAAAACAAGTAAGTTCTGTGTATATTATCCCTTACACCTCAGAATGTGGTTACATGTTGTTCTGTACAGGCTGTGTTTCACTCTACTTGTAAGTGATATTGTCAGTTATGAAGAAATTATCATAGTACTTTGAAAGCATTTCAACTAAAAGGGCAATGTAGATAAAATTGTATTTCAAGTCAGAAAAACCAGAAGTGGCTATGCCTATTTAAAAAATACATGCATTTACAGCACATTTCTTATTTTGGATGAAATTTGTGTAGGGCCATGTAAGGTAGGATTCAGTAGCCTGAACAGGCATGTAAAGTTATTTTAGTCCCCATGGGGTACCATGATGGCTCCTAAGAAGAAGCAGATCTCCTGGAAGTCACTTATGGTATCTGCCAGCCCTTCACAGGTGTCTAACACTCATACACACAGAAGCACCTCAAGCAGCACTAGATGCCTATGTTTAGGCAGTTACATTGAGATGAGCTTAAGGTAGGATTACTTGCTCCTAACTTGAGACATCTAGTAGCTGCCTAAATCTAAACTCATGATCGAGCCTCCTTCAACAGTCAAAGGAATAAAGACTAGCAGCTCTAGAAAGCAATTCATCTTGTCTATCTTGGCATATGCTCTAAGGACAGATGAATGGCTGTTCTGGAGGTGCCCATCCGTTTCCACTTGACTATAAAGGGAGTGTAGCTCAGATTTCAAAAAATTACATATCTGAGGCTAATGGACTGAAATTCACTCTCAGTCATGCAGCTTTAAAAATATCATGCTCCTTCTTTTCTACTGTATGTTAACGAGGAGTGTCTAAAATTAGGTATCTAGAAGCGGTTGTCTAGATTCCTGTTATTGTCAAAGAAGATCTAGTCAGTGCAGTCAAAGAAGCCTAGAAAGCTATTCAGTGGAGCAAATGTAGGTGTCTGCTTTAAAATAATGAGTCTTCTTTTGACTGCATCGACTAAACTGCCATTGACTAAATCTTGGTGTCTGAACCCAGAGTTGAATACTTCCCTACAAGTTTGATTGACTGTCTGAATAGAGGATCCTAGTGCCATCTGTGATGCCCTGAAGTATCCGAGAAATACAGACAAGCTGGCAGACTTGACAAAGGACCTGGGAAAGACTTGCACTCCTCTGAACAGCAGCTGTAAAACAGAGAAGATACCCTAGGGCCTTTCAAATGCATCTAGATGCCTGTGTTTATGCAATTGAATCATGTCCTACAATTCTAAACAGCCAGTTAATTTGGAGTAGCTAGAGCATTAAAACGATATGTTAGCTTACTTGCAAGTAACTTCTCCATGTACAAGTCTTTTACCTTGTTGGTCTGAAATGAGTGACTGGAAGATCTCTCCTTATCAACCTACAAAACCTTATTCCTTCAGATACTTAACCCTGGACTTCTACTGTATCCTGTAATAACCTTAGTAATAAATTGTTATTTACCTATGCTCTTAAAATAACATTTTTATTTGCATAAATATACCCACATTTTAAAATGAATAGTGGTGTATGTGCCATACAAGAGCTAAAAGAAGTGAAGAAAAAGAAACTCCGTAAGTTTTTATATAAAATATGGTATTAGTTGGATACAGCCCATTTGATGCTTTCTCCATCATTATCCAAAGGTTTAAAATATTAGAAGCTGTTAAGACTTTTAGAGACTCCACCTGACAGTCACCCCATAATGCTAAACATCAATGTGATAGTAACCACAAATTTTTTATTACTCTGAAGGTGAAGAATAAGAAAGCATGCCATAAAAAAATTTTCTGCACACCTTCTGTGACATTTTAGACATTTAAGCTGCTGTTACATATCATTATTTTGTCAGTAGCAGATCAACTAAAAGAGGTTTTCTATATATTTCTCCATCATTCCTTCCCTTCATGTCCAGTTCTCACTCATCTAGAGGTTCTTGTCCCTTGCTATAAATCACATTAGTTCAACTGTTTGGCTGGCTGTGTTCCAAAATCAAATGCATGTAATGACAGGGGAAAAAAGAAACAAATAAACCCTCCTAAAGACGGAAAGTTCTGGGTTGGTTTGGTTTTTGATTTTGTTTTGTCATTGGTGTGCTCACTTTTTAAATATAATTACTTCACTGCAGCAGTTTAGGCACCTAAAGAAAGAATTGGATCAATGCAACTCACAGGACACGATCACTGGCAGAACAGGTAAGGGAACCACTTAAATATCTGCCAGGTGAACAGTAACATGGAGCCACTATCCTAGTTCATATCTAAAAATTACATTTAAAAAAAAATTAATTCCTGATATGAAGAACACAACTGACTGGACAATGTAATGAAAATATGAAAATAGACAGACAATGGCCCATATTTTTTCATGAAAACCAAATACAACTCAAAAAATTTGCAGGTTTGGATGGAGAAATAATCACCAGAAACTAACAGGCCAGATCGAGGAAAAATTATGTGCTAGGAAAGTAGAGTGCTGAAGTTTCCCAAGCTCCAGAAACTTGTGGTCCTGTTGAAGCCAAAAAAGGCTGATACACTTGGGACATCAAGAGCCTCTCATTTCTGCCCAGGCCATGAGGTATCAATAACCAGCTCTTGCAATTTGGCTTATGTCCAGGCTTGTGGCTGCTGTGCATAGATAAGGACTACAGGATTCACACACCTGATGAAGCACATGTCTCAGAAATTTTCAGAGCCTGGAAGCCACTGAAGCATCGGTACCATCTTCCAATTATAGTACAGGGTTTGGGTTGCCCTCCCAGCTGTTGTTCCAACCAGGTATTGGTAAGTGAATAAGGGAATGCATCGTATGAACAACTATTTCTATTAACAGCCTCATTCTACAGTTAATAACAGCTCAAGGAGTAAGAAAATATTCTAAGACATACTGGTCATAATCAACATCTTCTCCTGATTTGAACCTCTATCAGGGAAAAACAAAGATTGGTGTAAAAATCAAAGGTTGTGTTAAATAAGAGTTACAAAATTGAAGTACTGCTGGAGATACCAACTTCTAACATGCTTCATAACCATCATTCTCAAACCTTGATCTCTCCTCTGACATTGTAAAAGGACCTTTGAAACACTGCATACGTCCTGAAGCAGTTTCCTTCATCACATGGTACTGTGGCACTTCAATATGTCGGTTAGAGTACAGTTGAAACTGACATTATTCAAATGGGAAACAACTGGTCAGCATTGCCTATGATTTTTTTTAAAAAAAACACAACCAATCCTTTTTACCCCTTGGTGAATAAACACCAATTGTCCAGCCTACCTTTCTACCCTCAAAATACTCGGTTTTCTTGGAACTGGAATCTCATAAGCCTAGTCTAGTTGATTTTCAACAAGGATTTTCCCATGTTGTTTGAATGTGCATTACCAGTTACCTTACCTTGATTTCTAAATCTGAATAGCAAAAAGTTGGTTTCTTAGACCTAAGAGACTGTTCAGGCTTGACGTTCTACAAACTTTGTTGGGAGGGGCAGGGTGGGAGGTTCTGAAAGAAAAAACAACCCCAAACTCACCAAAACTGAAATACAGCAACCTATAACTGTTCAAATCTAAGTATGTGCTTCTACAGTAGCTTAAGTTCATCTGCACTGTGGGCATAAATTTACAGTGTTGTCTTCCCCCTGCCCCAAGCCATGTACTGCCACCCCTTCCTCCACACATGCACTAGAATATATGCCATGTAGAAAGACACTTCAAGTAATTGGTCCCACTCGAAACTAGTCCTTCCAAAAAGGGGAAAAAAAAGGTTTAATTATCAGCTGGTCTAAACAGGGAAACAACCTGCTTACCATACTCCTGTTTAATTAGAACACTGTTGTTCAGGGACAGCAGAGAGTTCTTAACCTTGTCTAGCAGAAATGTGTTGCAGCCTGTCTTGATCTACATAAAATGAAAATGTGGTTATATCAGAGCATTCATCTCACTTTTAATTTAGCTCACATAGGTGAGAATATTAGTGCAGACACCGCTGCACTGCCTTCATCAGGAACTGGCAACTGTAATGCTTGGTACAGACTTTTAAAGGGACAATACTCAAGCTGCTAGACCACACTGCCAAACCTCCACTGCTCCTGTTACACATGCTGGCAAAGTTACTGGCTCCTGCTGCAGTCACACTTACCTTCTGCTGTGAAAACATACCCTAATAGTGCCTACATTTTCATGGGTGCTATCACTAGTTCTTGCTCCCCCAGTGCACATTCTTCTTGTGATGATCTAAGCACAAAATACAAAAGTCTATGTTGCAAAAATACCATAAACTTTTGTGTCTTTTTGGACTAGGAAAGCAGGCAGCATCTGACTCACTTCTCCCATTATCTTCAGGGGACTGGCTCTTCATGTAATTACAAGACCCTGACTTCAGAGTTTAAAAAAAAATCCCTGAAAATCCCAAAATTTCTTTCCTTATCTATTGTTCTTGAAAATGCATGTCAGATAGACTGTAAAGCTAGCCCAAAGAAGTCTGGCTTTTTACCCAAAAAATGGGTTTCAAGAATCTTGCCTTCAGGACAAAGCTTTCACTTGTAGAAAGAACAAAAGAATATAGCATAATCTGCAACCCCCTTTCTATGACCCTATTCAGATTGCATTAACTCAAATAAATGTGCCCATTTCAAGTCTGAACCTGAACTAGAGCTCCTCTATAAACCCCACTGAGAACCTCAACAGAGCATTCCTCCCAAGTGCACAACTGCCTCTAATAACTATTCACTCTGGTAGGACATGCAGTAAGTGAATCAGTAACAATTATATTTTGTCAGGGATAAGATCTGTACTACATAAGCTGAAACAGCTACCTAGGCCGAGAGCACTAGTTTACTACAAGGTTTGCTGCTGTTCATCACCAGATATGCTATCAGAAAGCAACACAGTGGTGCAACTCAAGGTACTGATGAGCAAATACTAAGCGAAGTGAGTTTAGCTGCTCCAGAATAAGTGAACAGTCCAGCTTTATATTCCACAAACAACATAGAATCATTAATGTTGAAAAAGACCTCAAAGATCATTGAGTCCAACCTTTGACTGAACACCACTTTATCAACTAAGCCATAGAAAAAAGTGTCACATCCAGTCATTTCTTAAAGACTTTCCGGGATGGGGACTCCACCAGCTCCCTGGGCTGCCCATTCCAAACCTTAACCACCCTTTCCAGACAGAAATTCTTCCTGATGCCCAGCCTGAAGCCACCCTGGCACAGCTAGAGGCTGTCCTCTTGTACTTTTGCTAACTGTCTGGGAGAAGAGACTGACCCCCACCTCACTGCAACCTCCTTTCAGGTTGTTATAGAGAGCAATAAGGTCTCCCCTGAATCTCCTTTTCTCCAGGCTAAACAATCACAGCTCTCTCAGCTGCTCCCATAGGACTTACCTCTAGACGCTCTGCCAGCTCCACTGCCCTTCTCTGGACACGCTTCAGCACCTCAATGTCTTTCTTGAAGTGAAAGGCCCAGATCAGGACACAGTACTCAAGGTGCAGCCTCACCAGTGCCAAGTACAGAGGAACAATCATTGTCCTGGTCCTGCTGGCCACACTACTTCTGACACAGACCAGGATGCCACTGGCCTTTCTGGCCACTCTGCTGGCTCATGTTCAGCGACTGTCAACCAACACCCCCAGGTCCTTTTCCACCAGGCAGCTTTCCAGACACTCTTCCCCTGTAGCACTGCATGAGGTCGCTGTGACCCAAGTGTAAGACCCACCACTTTGCCTTGTTGACCTTTATACCACTGGCCTTGGCCCATTGATCCAGCCTGTCTAGATCCCTCTGCAGAGCTCTCCTACCCTCCAGCAGATCAACGCTCACACCTTATTGTTGTCTGCGAACTTACTGAGGGTACACTCAATCTCCTTATCCAAATCATTGGTAAAGGCATTAAACAGGACTGGACTCAATGCTGAGCCCTGGGGAACTCCACTTGTGACTGTGGGACAACTGTGTGCAGCACCATTCACCACCACTCTCTGGGCCCTGCCATCCAGACCATTTTCAACCCCTGAAGAGTGCACCTGTCCAAGTCATGGGCTGCCAGCTGTTCCAGGCAAATGTTGTGGGAAACAGTATTGAAGGCTTCACTAAGTCTAGGTAGACAACTTCCACAGCCTTTCCCTCATCCATTAGGCAGGTCACCTGGTCATAAAAGGAGATCAGGTTGGTCAAGCAAGACCTGCCTTCCCTAAACCCATGCTAGCTGTGCCTGATCCCCTGGTTGCCCTGTACATGCCCATGATGGCATTCAAGATGATCTGTTCCATAACCTTCCCCAGCACTGAGATCAGGCTGACAGGCCTGGAGTCCCCCAGATCCTCCTTCCGACCTTCTTCAGATGGGTGTCACTTTCGCTAACCTCCATGGAATGAAGGAGATTATTTCCTGCTCACACAAACCCAGGGACGACCTACACAAAACCTGAGCTCTCCATTTGAAAACTCTTAACCTAATGATTGCAATTAGTCGGGTCAGACACTACAAACCAATGAATAAACAGCCCCTCTCCAATGACAGCATTAGTGGACCAAAATTCAGAGATACAAATCTTAAAGTTTAACTGCTATAATTCTTTCCCTGTTCCTACATCTCAGAAATGTCAGAAGATTTTTCACTATCTTTTACAAAAGCCAGTATCTCAAAAGAATAACAAACACCAGTAGGAAGCTATATAAACAAAACAGAAATTTAATGAGAAATTCTAATTCTATAATCCATTCTAAAAGTGAAAAACATTAACAAATATAAACTCAGTATCTTTTAAGGTAACTGTCATCATAAACATATCTGAATGGCATAAACATATTGCTTAGCCAAAGTCTGCTCTTTCCTGCAATTTGCTCACAGACTATCTGATTTGTCATCTGAGAACGCCATGCATCAGTCAGATGCTTTCTCACCTTTTTTCCCATTAATTTCTAAAAATGCTCTGTTATTGGATTACTCTTTGAGCTTGATTCAACAATCTGAATTAATTGTTGGGTTACTCTAGCTGCAGTCCATAGTCCTTAATCATGTATTTTATCTCACACTGTTTAACACTTAATAGACCTATTTGCTAGCAGACTAAAGATTAAAAGCTTTTTTGGTTTTTTTTTTCCTTTTTGAACACTGGTCCTTCAATGCTGTTTGATCCTGAAAAGTCATGAGATATTGTACCCTAGAGCATGAGTGTACTGTAGTTAAAGGATCAGACCTGGAAACTCTGGTATTGTCTGCACTTAATGTCCCTATCTCAAATCACTTCCTTTTTGACTCTGGAAACAGGAACTACTCAAAATGCTGTTAAAACAGATTTTCACTCAAAGTGCCACTCTTATAATTACTCATGTCATTGGACCCTGACTTTTCTGAAGAACAGAAAACCACAAAGTCCCTTCGCATAGTACATGTCTTAAAAGCACCCTGCCTTAACTAATACCAATTCTTAAGCAACAGTTTCACCCCAAGATATAACTTTGAAAAATGCCATACTCTTAACTGAGCAGACTTGCTTTTGGGGAGCATTAAAGCAGATGTTTGCTCATGTTAGAGTTAATTGATATTAATGCAGCAAAATTAACACAACTTCGTTCGTTCTGAGGGAGTCCCACCCCTGCTCCTGCAGCAACAGCATTATTTAGAGACTTCTCTGCTCCTCCAAAATTTTCATTTTTGTTGCATCTATACAGTCCCACTAAACACTACGACCATTTACCAAAAACAACTAGGCTGTGCAAGTATAAACGAGGGCAAAATAAATGTTACTCATGATGAGCATCTGAAAGAAAAAAGGACTGCAAAGGGAAAAAAAAAAGGCAGTGAAAGATTTAATGAGCTCAAGCTATTTAACTTATCAAAGAGAAGGAGCAAAGATCTGAAAGTACCTACCCAGGAAACAAAATTTCAATAATGTAAGCAGCCGATAAACATGTAGTAAGCAAATGTAGAAGTTTAAAAAAAAAAAGCTAAAACAACATAACAGAAGGTAGAGACTAAACAAACTTAGACCGAGATGTGAAGAATCACAATTCCTTTAAATTTGAGAAAAAATTGATTACTCTTTTGAAGTATTTCTTTAAATACAAATTATTATAGAACCTAAAGCAGAAATCCTAAACCTGTATTACACAGACAGGCCACTTATTTACTCTCTATGTATATATTTATCTTTCTCCTGACATTAAAGGTATAAGGTGCCTCAACCTGTCTTTCCTGACTGCTTGTTTATACTCAAATGACTCTCGGTACTTTTCATGAATGCAGAACATCTAGTCCCCTGTTTGCAATTTCTTCTTTAAAGTAATTTCAGCAGTTTCTTGAGGAATGCTGTCTCTGAAGAAACATCTCTAGCAAATTCCCTGAGCAAGAGACCTGAGCTAGCTGCATAAAGTTAGTGAAAAAGAGTCATGTTGATACATTGTTATCTATGATGAGCTGCATGCACTGAAACAAAAGGAGAAAAGTGAACTAATGGACTTTGAAACATGGAAAAAACTCCTGGAATTATTTGGAAAGTGATAGAGCATAATGAATAGCAAAAACTATATGCACCTTTGTGTACACCCTATATTACACTAAAGAGACTTGCCTACATGCCCTAGGAACTAGGCCTAACTAAGCCAGTCTGGACAAAGAAAGTTACAGTGATTTTAGCGTGCTGCCATATTGAGGAAACCAGCATAAAGTAGAAGGAAAATATTTAAGCCCCAAATTGCAGGAAAAAGTACATTAGATGCCTTTAAAATTATCAATTAAAAGTATTTCATAGTTCATAACCTTATTAGTGAAAATTATTCTTTAGCTTGCAAAAATAATGATCATATTTTATTTAACACTTGCAATTATCTGAATTAAGATGCGGGGAAATATTTGTTGCTCCTTGCCAAATTTTTAAGGGGAACATTCTAATATGAATGATTAAGTGTGTGCACAGGTAAATTCCCTTTTGAACTGCTTCCATACTTGAACTCCAGCATCTTTAAGAATGGGCAAGAGCAATTATTTCTGTTCTGATACTCCTGAGAAAAAAAAGGCAGTAGAATGACAAAGGGCAGAGTGAAGAGTATTTTAAGATTCACAGGAACACTCACTGATCCAAGGAAATTCACTGTAGCTGATCTAAACCGCATGCTCCATTTCAAATGGCTTAAAAGGTATCAGAGAATGGCACTTGGTAAGACAAAAGCATTTCAAAGTCTTAAAAAAAATTAGCTACCAGAGATAAAACTGTAATAAAGCTCTTTGAAACTAGCAAAAGCCTCGAATACAAGCTCATTTAGACATGAATCTAGCCTTCTGGAAACCGATTTGCAAATATGAGATGTTTCCAGAGAAGTAACTAAACTACAACACAATTACGTTCAAAATAAAAAGAAGCATTTGATTGTGAGCTTTTCCATGAGCAGGTTCGTGGGCACAGATCTGCAGTGACAAAAAAACTTTCTATTAAAACTAACAATCAAAATATTATCCAGATTTACAAGAGCATTCATGAAGCTGCTGAATGAAGAGTAGTCTAGGTGTAGTATTTATCTTTCTTACAACACGCATTTTCAACAATGGCTACAAATACAGACAAAAACATTATTTAAATTGGAATCTGAAAATATCTATGATTCTTACAGCTTTCAGTTTGGACTTTTCAATTCTGACTGCTATCTCAAAGAAGAATAGCAAAACCAATTTTAAACTTGTAGGACTTCGAGAATAACATTCCGTATGAAATGCTCAATAAGGAAGTGTCCACATTCACATCCACGGAAACACACTTGAACCTTAGAAACTGCCCATATTGATAGTCCATGCATCTAGTATGACAGGCACATGATGTGTGAGATGCTTAATCCAAACACTCCAGCTACATCACTGTTAGCTCTATCATCCGTGCCCCCTCAGGTCATCTGTTTCAGGTGTCTACATACATCTGAGCCCACCAGTTGTGTCAGAAACAAGTGCAAAGTTACACTTAGCTCCATTTATAGACATACAATAATACATGAATATGCCTGACCTCACGATCCTCTGAATTACTCCAAAGCCCAGTATATTCTAAACAACTGGTTAAACAGAAAATCGTGGGGAGAAACAGAAGGAAATAAAATGTATTCTTCACTATTTAGTCAGTAAATACCGTAAAGAAGTCACTCTTTCAAAGCATGAATCATCATCTCAGAATAGTGATAATAAAATAATAATCACAACAGTAACAGCAATAGTGAAAGATAATGTTATTGACTTAAATCTCTCCCTTCCTATATCTACACACATAAAAAGAGAGTTTAAAGTGTTTCTTAGCAGTATAATTAAACAACAAAAAGAACCCAAACAACTAAATAACTTTTATAATGAAATGCATATTGTAGCAGCTCAACAAGTATATTCTTATGTAGTTCAACTTGCAAGTTAAAAGCCAGATCACCATGTTTTCATCTGAGGTCTTGCTGGCAGTCACTGCAAATGCTCAATCAGTAAAGTAACTCAAAGCATTCAAAGAGAAACACAACTTCGCATGGACGGAGGGGAGCAAGGCAGTAAAAAATACAGATTGTGTTCACAAACTTAAACTATGGCAACCATATACATTTATAATTTTCATTAACGTAATTAATAATTTCCGTGACCAATAATCCCAAAAGGGCCTTGATCATTTTAAATACAGGATATGTTGAAATTAACATAAACCCAGCTTGTCTTTGAAAGTTTCTGAAGAGCAGTTGCTTGGATAGCGTTTTAATATTGACCTGTCAGAACAAGAAAGCTAGAAAATGCAGACCTGGTCTGCTCAGTCTCATCCATGCAACCCCCATGAAGTCCATGCAGAGCAACTAGAGAATTACAGGCGTATTTTTCAAAACTACTATCCCAAAATCAGCCTTTGAACAAGATGCATATTTGGTATACCTAAGTAAGCAAAATTAACTAAGAAAAAATCTATTAAATATTCTAAAAACAGCTCAACTTTATCTATTTTGTAAGTCCCTTACAAAATGAAAACAGAGTGATTGAGCCAGTTTTGGTTCAGTCTCTCCTGTCTGCCCCAAGGAGATACATGAAATGCAGGAAGGTAGAAATTCTCTTAACTCTTTTACATTCCAGATCATCATGTGCAACAAGTAATGTGAGTGTTTTAGTAAATGGGTATTGGCATCTTCGTAAGCAAACTATTTGTTCAGGCAGTAGGGTAGTACCGGGTCCGGGTTAAATCTATGGGCATCTTGCTATTGCCTCCACGTTCACTGCATCATGAAGATCAAAGTAAGCTATATTCTAGGTGTCCCATGTAGCAGTGTGTTTAAAACATCATTAATATTGCAACAATAAATATGAACCACCAAAAGCTCTGAACATTCAGTACTACGTGAAAAACTGGCATTTGTTCCTGCTAAAAAATGTGCTGATGATTTAAAAGAGCAACACTTAACACCTTTCATACAGGATTGCATACCTAATTCTAGACTTCACAAAACAAAGGACTTATCATAAACGTTTCTAAACCTCCTGACATCTTCAGAAATTCAGACAAAAGACATCCTTCTCGATTGTTCTAGTCCTAGTAGATCTCAGACACTAGATTTCAGTGTAGACAAATGCCAAAGGAAAAAAATCAATCAAACAATTAAAACAACCTACTAAATTTCACTATATAACAAAGGAGGAACAGTGTGTGTTACATAATTTACAAAAACAGCAAGACATTATCATAAATCCTGATGACAAAGGAGGAGCTGTAGTTCTTTAGTATTGGGATCATTACACTAAAGAGGCAGCAAAACAAATGGCAGAAATGTTACCTTAAAATGCCCTGGTTTTTTCATCCAGAAGTTGTAAAGTTATTTCTATAGCATGAAATTCCATATAAAATCTATGCAAATTATGGTGAAATCAGATTAGGGGAAATGCCAGAATTCACAAGCCAAATAACGGCAAGGTGCTCCCAACTTCCTGAAACAAGTAGCTGTGTCTTATGGTGGCTCTTGTCATCGAGCTCCTATCAACATAAATACTGTCTTCTTTGCATGCACAGCAGACATTAGTGAACATCTCTTCCAACAACGCAAAGTACCTTCTTTGCATGTGGACATTTGGTGGTATATAATGTCATCTTGATACAGAAAGTTAAGCAGTTAAGCCCCTTACAGTTCAAAATACCCCATAAAGTCTACAAACCATTACTGCCATCAAAAATTGACTAAATTAATTAATATTTCAGAAATTCATTAAAAATTAAGAATACTCATTTTTACAACTTCCTAAGTTTAGCAGAATATGTTCTTCTGCCAAATCGTTTCACATTTAAGGAGGAGATTGTTATTCCCAGGAAAATACTGTTAGCTTTAGAACTGAAACACAATTTTTGATGTCTTCTTTCAAAAAAAATAGATTGCATGTATCTTACAAACTCTTATAATAGGAAGTAATCCTACCAGCACCTAGATATACTGCCTCGTATTCAGAGCACCATGTATAACATCTAAAATATTTTATTTAATATAAGAAAATTTTCATCATTTATTGAAATGTTCTGGGGCAACCCCAGGAAAATGCTGTCTAGCCACTATGATACTGCTTAATTCTGAAATTCATGACTTTCTGTGATTTGACTATGAAGAAGTTTTTTAACCATTTTCCAGCACTACAACCTTAAATTCTTAACTCTGAGAAATCTGGCTCTAGACCAAATGCTTCAGACAGAAGTTGTCATTCTTCATCCCAATAAAGTGATAGTGAAAATAAAAAAGGCTAGAAGCCAATCTTTCAACTCTGTATTCTACACCCCACCTCCACGAAACCTTCTACTCCATCATCGATACTATTCCAAACACTGCCTTCTTCTCTAAAAGCCTCTTTTGGTTATTTTGCAGCCTCATTAACAAGATTTCTCTATAAGGCAGCCCTCTCTTGCCCAGTGTTAACTACTTCTAGCCCTTAAAGCATCTTAAACCCTTCCCCAGATGTGAATGCCCTCCCCCTAACTACCATTCCCCATTTAGCTCACACTGCTCATGGTTGCTGCATGGTCTCCAGAGGGCACTGTTAGGGGAGGAGAGTTCTGCTCTCTTTTCACTGCCCATTATGTACCCAGACAACAGCTCATTGAAGATGACAATTGAAAGGGCAAGGACTTACAAAAGTAGCCACGTATGAGAGATTCTTAGGCATCAATATAAAAAAAAGGAGAAGAGGTTCAAGGACACTAATCTCACTTTATCCAACAAGCATCTGAAAGTAGCATTACCTGTATTGTAGATAGAGCAAGCAGAAGAATAAAATATTGGTATGTCAGTTAAAGAAAAGGTACGTGGAAAGAGCATATGCACAAAAATAGTCTTCAGATAATTTCCAATGCTCTGTCTGCAACATCAATAAAACCATCAATTATGTTTTTAGACTGAAAAGATACCAACTTCTATAGACTGTTGAAGATCTGAAGAACTGCTACAAACTTAGCTTGACAAAAGCCTCCAGATGACGAAAACATGCTCTAAGGATACAGAGAACTTTGGGTTTCCTATATAATTTTGTCCACCCACATAACTTTCGGGGTTTTTCTAAATGGCTCTTATATTTACCTCTTTCTACAAAAGAAAGCTACTTAGGGCGGGGGGTGGGGTGGGTGGAAACAAATGCCTTTAGAATTCTTTAAGATCAAACCCAAAGTAACTAGCTGTAGCAAAATCCATCTTGCTCTGCTTTAGCCATACTGAAGGCAACCACAGAAAGAAAACAAGACAGATCTCTTTTCTCTCCCTCTTCCCTCCCCTTTAGAAGTACTAACAACTTTTCTCTTCTAGCTTAACCACTGAAGGAGGAAAGTGATAATCCCTTTGAAATTCAGCACTTAACACCTATATGGTAGGTGATAATTGCTGCATTCCAAGAGGATTAGCACAGTGGAGCCCACTTTACAGTGAAGTCAGACCATTCTGAACAGAGTGAAGTTTTGCTAAAACCATGCCTACCCAGGGAAATTTTGAGTTTTCCACTGTTTCTGGGGAGACAAGGATCTTGTAGCTTCAGACACATTTTTATCACATCTGCAAAACGCTGCTTAAGAAATCAACTGGTGTTTGAAACAGATTTAATACTAATTCTAAAATAACAACAATAATAGAATAATAATGAGTACTCCTAAAGAAGTGCAAACTAGTATAATTTTATTGACATAGCCTGTGAAAAGTGCGCAGGTTATCATAGCCTAGCCTTTCTTACAGACAGCAGAGTATTTTCGTCACCATTAATATTTACAGGACCATTGTGACCTAGGACCTCACAGTAAAACATCAGTCAGTAATTTTATATTGTATCAGAACCCAGAGGTCTAAGTGACACGGTCTGATCTTGCACAGCTACAGGAGATGCTTTCTATACTGATGTTATGCCGCTATTGGGGGAGGGAAGACTCAGCGAAGGCAAGAGGCATGAGTGATCAAAGTCCACTTAAAAAAGCAGAATAGGGCTTTCACTCCACTCACCAGCAGAGACTTAAGCTCAGTCTAAGTTCCAGGGTTCTTGCACTGTGCCAGAGAGTAGAGGATGTTCTGTAACAAGGGGGCTTCCTCTCCCTGAACAAGCCAAGATATGTAAGGCCCACGTGGAGGATGGTGCACATCCTCCTCTCACCTTTCCCTGTCACCAGAACATGGCCAGAGGGAACATCCAAAGGCTGAAATAAATGCTCAGGCCAGCTTGCCAAGATATAGTAAAGATTTCCAAGAGAGAGGAAAGTGGCATTCATTCTTCTTTCAAAGATTTTTACTTCTCTCTTCATTATAGAGAAATTCTCTCTCTTCCTGCTTCCTCCTTTTAAATACAGTGTTAATACCACTGGGTAATCCACAGTTCACTTCCCAGGCTAGGCTCAGGGCATTGCCATTAGGATGCAGAAAAATTTCACGGCACACATAAAACTGAAGGCATAGTTCTCCCCCCACTCCCATCATTCACTTCTGTCCCCACTGTTCACTTGCAACACCACAACTGCTGGTGAAAACACAGGGTGAACTGTTTTCCCAAAACAGATGAGGATTAATTAAAAAAAAAAAATACTGAAAGGGGAGGAGTGGGGGAAAGCAGACAGCATTTTCAACCTAGACCTGATCTTGTGCCGAAAATAGTCACACACGGCTGTACAGGAATGTGATCATGGTGCCTGGAGGAAACAGAAGAGAGACAAAATTATCTAAACCAGTCCTGCTATCAAAAAAGGCTGTAAATCACAGCCTTACCTCTACAGAAAGAATATAAACAACAGAGACCTTTTATCTGTTTAAGAAACCATTTATCTGATTCCCTTACTTATCATATTTATGTGATACATTTATTAACACATCACCTACTAATATATGGATTTATTTAATACTTGCATTTCATTAACTTTCAAGTTGCTGTTATTTCCTCTCTATATGAATGCTCCAGATATTGATCTCTGCAAGATATTGTTCTCTGCAGAAGAACAACCCCTTTCAGTACCTCTAGTCAAATGTCATTTATTTTGAAGGAAAAAAAATATCAAGAAAGTTTTAAGGTGTTAAACTTGTTTACGTTTAAACCCGATTATGTATAAACATATGTATCTAATAATTATATTTTTTTTACTTTTGTCTTAAATTTGTAAAGTAGGCCTCAAGTTTCCTTGTTTCACTGTCACACACTGGTAACAAATGGAGCCTAAATTGAGAAAAGCTGACAGCTGTAAATGTCAAGATTACTCCCTCCTTATTACTGATACTCTTTTCCAGAGACCTCAGATCCTCTGATCATCATATATGGCAAGTGAACACTTAGGAACAATGTCAAAGAAACTATTTCAACATCCAGACAACTTTTAAACCAGACAACTCTTAAAGTGAAGATAACTCCCAACAGCCAAGTAGATTAAAAATGGTGACTGAATACAGATTTTTCTCCCAGGCAAATTGCCAATGCTTTTTTTAAAGGTAAACTCCAGCTTTTAATTAGCATGAACACTCCTCCCTACGAGCATTGCCACTGCTTGGATTGTCTTAAAAAGGAATAAAAATGGCACCCCACAACTGTGCTGTGGAGCTCAGACTTCCAGCAAGCACAACAGAGAAATTGCAAATCATTGCCTATAATCACAGCCACACAAGTTAACCATTGAAATAATCCAAGGGAAAGACATTTTTAAAAAGCAAACAATGCCCCAGTCAAGTGAATATAGAGTGAAGTAGGTGTAAAGAAACACATTTAAGCCTGGATACCACTTTCGCTAATGGTAGTTTTTAGCCGTTGCTCATTCTTCTGGTTCTGTAAATTAAATTCTCTACTAAGAAAGCTAAATCAAGGATGATTAATATCTTCTGATTTAACTTCCCTTCCTCCTGCAGTTCAAAATGAAGTGAAAGTTATCCTCAGCCTGGCCTGTCATGGTGGGCAATGGTCCAAATCAAGAAAACTGGGTCAAGCATTTTTTAAAGCCAGTATTATATGCTTTAGCAGGCATAATTATCTATTTGTTTCTAATACAATACTGTTTCACACAAGATTTTGAATAATTTCTTCTAAGAGTGGAAAACGAACATGCTAATAATGAAAACAATATATATATGCTTGTCTAAAGTGATGTTTATAACACGATTATCTTTTTTTGCCAATTTATATGTCCACAGCACCATTTTATAATTATTAGAAGATACTCCAGGGCATATGTTGTGCTGGTGTACAGCGACTTCTCTGGTGGCTGAAATCATTCAGCCTGTGGACTCGTGAATCACAAAGCACCCACGGCTTAGCAAATCCTCGTACGACACATGTCATGTCGTATGTCATTGCTTCAACGCAACCCTTGCACTCCTTCCATATCACCAGTAGCCAAACATTTAAGTACAGATGGGCCGAGCGTGGCTGACATCACACCCCCCTTATGCATCCCTGCTCCCACCCCTGCTCCCATCCCTGCTCCCATCCCTGCTCCTATCCCTGCCTATCAAAAGCATGAGGCACTTCCCTCTGGGCTTCGGATGAGTGTTTATATACTGGAGCATTTGCTGGGGTGTCCAAATTTTGTTCTAGGAGGGCCGTGTGGATTTAGTCATTCCCAGCAGCCTTTGGTAGGTGCTTAAAACCACCTCAAGTTAGCTGAGCAAGTCATCTGCGTGGCAAGAGTGCCAAGGAGTTCCTACATCAGACATTCCTGGGAGGTGCCTGCCCAACAGGAGTGGGTACAACCAGCGCTCTAATCACTGCTGAAATCATTGATAGCGCTGTCTATCCACACTATGACAGACAAAAGCTGAAATGTATTAAACATAGCAATCCATCATCCTGCAGATGGGTAGCAGGAGCCAACAGAGTTCAGAGGGAGCGACTCCCGCTGCTAACAATGGCTGAAGTACTGACAGTTTACTACTCCTCCTTGCTCCTCACCGGGCTCCTCTCCCAGCTTCCCAAGAGCAATAAATGAACAAACAGCCCACTGAAGAAGAAGGATTTAAATGCTGTAGACTGCTGATAGCTATTATTCCAACTCAGAATGTCTACAAACAAGCTTAATGAGATATCAGTCCTCCTCTTTAAAAAACATAAAAAGAAAAGCTTGTTACATTAAGGAATTGCGAATTCCAATAAAATAAGGACTCAAAAAAGCCCCCACCAATCTTAAAATTGTTAGGTGTATAAATCTCATCTGAATATGAGAGAAGCTGACGAGCTAAATATCTAGTACCAGCAGCTGGCAGCTGGATACAAGCTACAAACAACAGTGCTCCAAATTAAGAAGTAATTTATGTGGAATAAATCATTATTTTAACATGAATGATACAAAGCTTTCAAGGGGAGGGGAACGACTAGCGGACTTTAAAAGAAAAATAAGTCTGGAGCAAAGTAATGCTATTTATGAAAGTTTATTTTTCTTTCCTGACTTATTTCTTGTAGGACACATGAGTCACACAATATAGCCAAAGGAAAAACTGCAACTGCTAACACCACATTAGTAAAGTATAAAAGGGAAAGACACTTTTCTTAGCATTTCAGCCTTGTCATTTCCAATTTTCTGCTCTTTGGACATGCTTGTATTCAAATTCTGGAACATCTATTCAGCATATCAATCCTAATTAGACAATCTGGGTCTGGAAAGGATGAGAGCTGGGTCATTTGCATAATTTAATCATAAATACTCAGTGATACATATTTCCAAATGCATTTGTACAATTATCTTTTCATCCTTGGGGCAATGGTATTAATATGATTAGGCAATATTTCTGGAAAAAACAGACAAGTATGCACTCTTTTTAACTGCAGCTTAGGGCGATATGAAAAATTAATTAATTTCTGAAGAAAATCAATTTCTGTACGTGACCACATTAGACATTGCTAAACCAAGACACAAAGTCCTTTCTCAATCAGAACATTTTATCATTCTTTTCCAAATTCTGATTGTTATATGAACGTTTCAATAATAAAACTGTTAGATTATTTAAATTATCTTAATGCATAGGCAAGGAAAAGTGACTATTTCTTCTACATGTTACCCTGACAGACATGGTGTTTTAAAAAATGTATTGTTTGACCAGTCAATAGGAAACCTTAGCATTTGGTCTGAACTCATCTTATGTGATCTTTTATTAATGCACATTATACCGACTGAATTCAAGGACAGCAGGAAATAATTTAGCTCTGAAAACCGCAGCTGAAAAAAACAGAACCATGCTAACCTAAAGTATTTTAAAATTAATATAAGGTTGCTTCCTTGTTTGTTTTGCTACAAAGAATTAGATAAGGTGCTCCTTCAACAGAAGCATACACATTACAAAAATGTGACATATGTGGGATACAGCCAAGCACCCAGGTGGCTAATCTCATTTTTAGAAGAAAGACACTGCTTTGTATGTTAATTGGTGCAAAAAAAAAACCCCAAAACATTTATGTTTTTATATGTACCATCTTTATTTCTTCTCAATCAACAGAAAAAGTAGAAATTACTGCATGCAAATGTTCAATATTCATTTAATTTGCATGAAGGTGCTTGAACAATTTTTTTATTCTAACAAGCTCATTTTTCATGCGTTTTGTCTTTCATCCTAATCTAGCATCTGTCATTCCTTTTTGAAGTTATTATCGGCCCAATTCCCTCTTGGACATGGTTGCTGGGTGACCGGTATCTTAGCACCCACTTTGACAGGAACAGATGTGAATCTGATCAAGAGATTTCCCATGAGTACCTGAAATCACAAACAACTTTCGGGAAAAACAAACAGCCTTGCTGTCACCGTCCCTCTCTCGTCCTCCTTCCCATCCCTTCCCCCACCTCTCCCCAAAAAAGAGTACAAGGAAGTTGAGGCAGAGTTACCAGCATCATTAAAATGTGTTATTATTTGGCAGGTGAGCTCACCAAATGCCTTCCTAGCTGTTTCTGCTCCCAAACAGTGACTCTCAGCTCTAAGTTTTAAGAACCACCCTTTGAATACTTCCAAAGACGACTGTTGGCTCCTGAGGTCACCATCTTCTAAACATTCTCACATTGAACTTGTTTCCATCACGTGAATAATGTCATTTAAATCAATAGGATTACTCATGTAAGCAAATTTCACATGCACACAAGCACCCACCAGTTGTTTTATAACACCTATCTCACATTTTGATTACAAATAATGTTCTTTGATGGCTCCCACACTTGGTTGCTGCTACCTGTGAAACTCCAGCTTATGAAAACTCTCCTAGCTATACCATCTGAGTTCCAATACTGATAATATTTAAGGACCTGCATAATTTTGCTCCTATAAATCATCCAAATGAGATGCTATAGGCAACAAGGCTCCAACCAACGTTTCCTTCTTTCTTGTAAGATTAATACTTCTATGTGTAACCCAGTAACATAGTATTTGTTGCTGCACACGTGCTATGAAAAAAATAGGAAGAAACCTGGGAATTACAACTGTATGTTTCTGAAGTAAACTTAGAACCATACAAAGCATAGGTAAGAATTTTCAAGTAAGTGCATTTTTTTTAAAAAAAAAGAACAACCATTTCATTCCCATCTATCATCTCTGCCACAAGAATGTCACCCAACATCAAACTCTAAAGCAAAACTTATTTCTTCTTGTTTGCTTCCCCAGGCACTACTCTAAACACAGCCTTACTTAGCAAAGAGAAAGGACACAGTTGTGATCCAAAGACTGAAAATTTGATCATACATATGTAAACTCATAAGGCTGCATGTGACAGTAACACCAGATAAATTTGCTTTAACATGCTGTCAAACAGCCTTTCACTTCTGCCTCTTCACTATGCTACTCTTCAGCATGTTCCCAGCCCCATTGCCTCAGGGCTCTTGTCCCTACTGCTACTGCTAGGGTTAGCAACTGCTTCCACTAAGTACCCTCCGTGTCTAAGTTTTCACAGTGCCTAATAAAATAGGTCTTCCATGAAAAATTGTAAATTTTCATCTTCATTATCCTCAAAATCCAGAGAGGTGTGTGAGGGGAAGGAAATACACAGAAGAAGAAGAGGAAAAGAAGACTTCTAATTTTCAAAGATCTGAATTTGTTCCTTCATTCTGAGTTGTTTTATGATCAAAAAGATAACAAAGGAATTTTTTCCTCTCTAGTTTAGATGAGAAGAAAATTTAAGACAAACAGTTCAGTCACCATGAAGGATTTACTGCCACTACTGCTGATCTTAAAGACTTCCCTTATTTACTACCAAAATCAGAAAGCAGCCAAAACATTTTACTGTAAGTCGAAAGCCTCATACTAGTCTGAGCCAAACTTATTCTGGATACAGTAAAATGAATGCATCTTCTACCCAGCTTATGAACAAGAGAACTAGAGAGGAAAAGCCAAGCAAATAAGAAAAATGTTTAAGGCTCTGAATGCAACTGGACCCCTCCACCTTCCACTAAAATCATGTAGGAACAAAACCATTTTCTGTGTATTGGGACAGAAGTCCCCCTCTACCTATTCAGGGTATCAGCATCACATAGCAGTCAAACCTGTTGATGGCATCAACAAGAACTGAATCACTAAAAGCCTAAGGCTGACTTAGAGAAAGACAAAAAGAGTTTAGGGATCGACAGGACCACTTCTTTGAGGTGAATTAGAAAGGGACATGACGTACACATTTATAATAAATACATAATGGTGATAAGCAAGCACCATTTAGAAGAGCTGCCCTCCACTCTGCCAATCAAAGAAAGCACAGGCCCTTGATAATGGCCCTACGATGATGCCTCATGAAACACTTTGATTATCCAGACTGGCAAAGTCATGAATGGCTTAGAATACTAACTGCACAGAAAAAAATCACCAGTATGAAAAACAACCAGAATAAATAAGCATCTCTCTACTTCTTGTGATTCCACCATTATACCTGTTTCTCACCTTCCAGTCCTTTTTGCCAAAGACAAAAAAAAGGGACTACAAACTTAGGACTACCCTCCTCTGCCACATCCACATTGATGAGCAAAAAGCCTACAGGCAGAGTTCATCAGCTGGGCTGTTCCGTCGATCTAAAGTATTAAGGTGGCATTAAAGAGAAATGCAGTCTCTACTAGATTAGCAGTACCCAAATCTGTCACTCATTCACTAGAACCAGGTAGACACTTAATGCCAATTTCAGCACTGAAAATGTATTTCAAGGATGGGAAAGACTGCCTGAGAATAGGAAATGGTTTCCACAAGAAGGTAGAAGCAAAGCCTGGAAGGTTTGCAGAGCTTCTGTGAAATACTAATTGCTGAGACAAACTTAAGCTGAACAGAACACACAGTTTGTTTAATAAATCAAAATGCAAGCTAATTCTAATTTTCATGTAACCCTATAAGTGTATGAAGTAAGGAACCCTTCCCTGTCCTTAGGGCCCACTATTTCAAGTTAGCTGGCACAGTCCAATCTGGCACTACACCAGCAGAAACATTTGGACACCGTAAGTACCACACCACCTCACCAGAAAGAGGTAAGTGCTCACCCCGGGGTATTTAGGCTGCTAGCTCAAACCAAAGTACTGAAAGAGAAAAGCCATGGTAGCATCTACTTCATTACTTTAATTGATTCCAAGATGAGGCATGAAACAAGATTTTCCAAGTCCCAAATTTTTAGTCTAATTGAGGGAAGGTTCATTTTGGAGGAAGGAAGAATGGAGTCCTGTGAGTCTTCTTATAAACTCTCTCACTGGATAACTCTTTGAACCTTGAGTCACAGTGTCCCATACCTCAGGTGAACAGCCTAATGACCTAATGCAGAGTCACTCTTCTCTACAGCCCACACAACATGTGCTGGCTACAGTCACTGCCTGCTCTATTTCACATGCAGGAAAGCAAAGCCTAAGTTCCTAAACCCAGAGGAGAGTTCACGGTTTGAGGATTTAGCCCGTAACCGAACAAATTCTATAATTTAAACTTTTTGCAGCTTAATTATATTGAGAAACCATTAGACATTTTAAAGAATTAGAACACTGAACTGTTAAATATTAGGCACATGACCCATACCTAATGTAAAGCAAGTTTCTAAAAATGTCCTCAGAAAAATTTAGTAGGAAAACAGGTGTAGGAGAGAATTCAAATGTGACCCATAAGGCCCCAGAATTTAGAAATGAATTGGGATCAGTTAATTCTTTTCCCATGGGGTAACTTGTATAAATGTAATTCTATGGTTTCATAAAACCAGGTCAAGATTCTGTCCCCTGAGGTCCTTTGGCAATTTGAAGCATGGCAGCACTTTTTCCTGGCTACAAGTTCAAATCTGCATGTGTTCTGGATTTCTGAAAGGAAGCGATTAGCCGAGCTGAAAAGATAGACCCATCCTGTTTATAGCACACCTTCCACACAGAAAATCACTGCTGGGGGTGAAACACGATTTCACAAAACAGTGTTTAGAACTAGCTGGCTCTGCATTTTCCCGTTCTGAAAAATAAATATTTTTATTTCATCAGCTGGCATACCAAAGAGGAGACGACCTTATCACATAACAATGCCAGCAGTTCTAGCTGACGACATCCTTCTGCTTTAATGTCAAAATGTTTTACTCATGCAGTCATACTTTGGAGTATTTCTGAATACATGTATGCTCCACAATGCACTTCATAACTATTATTTTATTACCTCTCATCATTATATTGTACTAATTTAACTAATAAGACACGCAAAATAAGATGCAATGAGACAAAATCACAGAAGGGGTCACCAGGAAAGGTGAATCCTGTACTTGGCGGACACACAGCAGCAAAGGTTCTGCAGCAGAGAGCTGAACGTGATGGAGGCACCACTCCTTCCACTACCCAAAAGTACTGTGTTTAACACCACCTTCCATCCACTGTGCACTAAAGTCTGAACTTCACTGCAATGAGGCCAAAATGATAATGGGTTGTCTGACCACTCAACTGAGCAACACAAATCCATCTGTGTGGGACCACAAGCCTTCTGGGTCAACTAAACAGATTCAAAAAGCAGAGGAAGGATAACAAAGAAATTCAGGGTCTTTGAGCAAACTGCTTTCTCAGTGTGTAAACCTGACATCTGCACACTGTGGAGGTGGGCTGCCTCTTCTGAAGGTAAATTCCACCCCTTCCTCCACTCCACCGAGATGATGCCAGAGAAGCCCTGAACAGTAAAATCTGTTGAAAGTGTATTAATTCCTAGCCATGTCTCACCTGTTGCACCTCGAGGTGGCCTCAAGCCAATCCAACAGCTGTGGCCATACCCAAACATGTCCACTAAAAACCTCACTGATGCCCTCCCCAGGAAATGTTATGACTCCTTCTTCACCTGTTTTGCATGAGTGCTCTTGAAACAGCTATATGCTAATAAACTAGTATTTCCATTACGTTTTTTCCACAGTTTCTCAAAAAAGTATTTTATACATAGCTATACTTTAAACTGTAAATTACAGTAGCAGGAACTTCGTTTTCTACGACTGCTTTGATTTTTAACATGCTATTTCAGCAGCAAATTAATTCAAAGGGAATCAGTAGAACCACAAACCATCTACAATACCAAATAATGTAAAGCAAAATATTTTATTAGCACTTTGTGTTTATTTTTTAACATTGCCTGCTAAAAGCTATGACTATTAGTTTAAAAAAAAAATCCATAACAAACCAAACCCAACTAAATCTGCTTTGAATTAAACAACAGACAGCACAACTTGCACCAGAATTATGAAATTAGGCTTTAATGGTAGATACAGACACAGAAAAATAACAAAATCCTATGCCTCACCTGCATTATAGGAACTGTTCTTAGCTAAGAGAGAAATATATTTTTTAAAAAGATAATATATGACTTTTCACTTGTATCAGTCCTCGTTATACACTTCATACCACCTGAGGTATTTTCTTCCACCCGCCCCCCCCCCCCCTTTTTTTTTTCTTAGCTTTTAAGCAGAATTTTAAGGAAACGGAACACAATTGGAAAATGGTTTCACTTCCTTCCCACCAAACTATCAGTGAGTACTAAACTAAAATGTGAAAAGTGACAGCCATGGCACACATCTTGGAAGTGCTTATTCCCTTCAAAAAAGAGATAGGCTACATCTGTGCTACAAAAATGAATACAAAACATTCCAGCAGAGGGTATAAAGCCACAGGTTATACAAAATCCTGATACTCGTGCTTGCAAATCTTGCCCTGATTTCCTAAATTTAATTAATACAAAAGAATGCTCACAAAAACACTACGATTGCACTAAATGCATGATGCATTTAAAAATGCACCATGAATCTATTTTATGCAACACGTGTTAACTTACAAGACACTAAATCTAAACTGTCTTTTCAATGCTTTAAAACTGTCCCTGCAAACACAAGAAAGTATACAGCAAGCCAACTTCTACCAAAGATGTCAACTGATTCTTTTATAGCACTTCCAAATATATTTTGCATATGCTTGATTTAAAAGATGTATGTAGGCTATTGAAAGCAACAGGACTATCCACATTCTTAAAGTTACACATATGGTTTAAAACCACGGCATTTTTATTTTAATGTAAATAACTATGTCCCTCAGGTGACCTTGTCCAACAAAGAAAGGTTTTTACAGCAGGCCATGAGACTGGAAACAAATTACATGCTTTGTAAAGACAGATAACTCTGGCATCCATTAAAACATGATATAAAACCAATTAAAGTATTACGTTCATACTTTTATGACATTTGGGAAAGAATCATTAAAAAATAATAGGTTTAGAAATGCTTTTTTTAAGAATGCTCAAACTATCAAGCCTTGACTAGATTTATCACTGATAAAAATGTAATTCATTGTTTGTACTTCTCTTGAAAATACAGTACGTATAAACTGAAAGCAGGTTCTATCTGTCCCATATATAAAATTATTAGCTCTTACCAAAAGAAATAAATTCATTAGTAAGTATGAGAACTACATGAAATCGAAGATACAAAAGATGCAATTAAATAGTAATAAAATATAGATGTATGTATTACCTGTTCTCTTTATAGTTTACTTTATGTAATCGCTTTCTTTCTGATCCCTTGCAATCATTTTCTGCAAGATGAAAAAGCAAAGCATTTCCCAGAAGTAAGATTTAAATCTAGCTTTTATAATACAGTGTGTAAATACAATCATATGCCAAGAGTCACATCCCGAAGAACAACTTTTGCTCCAAATGTAAAACCCCTGTTACCTGTTCTCAGTACAGTATCGTTAACAAGTGTTCTCACATGAGCGCTACTTAGAGTTAGGAACTTCAATCATGGCATCATAATGTTACAAATAGATTTGAGTTGTCAATTATGCTAAAGTGTGTGCAGCAATCCCACATACTCCCATTCTTCCCCCTTTCCCCAGCCCCATCCATCCATTTCCAGTATGTAACTCAATTATGCTGTCGGCCAGGTAATCTGCACACACACGCAGTGTGCCCTCTCCGTCAGTCAGACAACCTAAGGAGCAAAATGAACATAAAAAACACATGGCTTAACAGCAAAGGTGCGTTTTTTTCACTATATTTAAAATTACCATGTGAGTGAGAAAATTTGTCTGAAAGCTTTGTTTGAACCCCCACCTGTTTTGGATCAAAAGGAATTTAGGCAGAATTTAGCCACTTGGCCATTCAGATACCAATTCTGTAAATTCTAAGGACGAGTAAAATTTCACGACCAGAACATCCTCTTACTGTAATGGAAAAAGAACATCCAGTGAGGGTGGTGAGGTGCGCCGGGAAATCTGAACTGCACCTGCTCCAACTGCTCCTGAACTATGGTTAATTTCAGCCTTCCAATGAACGTAAAATCCCACTATTTGGTATTTCTAACAAAAAATTTATTTCTTTTTCATACTGAAATAACTTTCTTGAACTATTGAAAGCATAATGTTATGAATACTAACAAAAAGGTTTATACTATTTCAGAAAGTTTCTGTTTATTCCTAACAAACTGGATATACACAATTTACAAGATCTTTCCATCCAATTCTGCAAACTGCATTCTATATATTCATCCACCTGCTGCAGGAGGATGTTGACCCTAAGTGAAATTGTCACAAAACATTGTTTAAAGCAATGTGTACTAAATAATTCCCTGATCAATTTCCTCTATACAACTCATGCGAAGCAGTTTCACTAGTTTTGGTGAATGTATCCTGAACCCACGCTCAGGGTCCTTGCGGTCCAACATCCCATCTCTAAAAGAGACCTATGGAAATTCACAGAAGAGAATGCACATATTCAGTATTTATGGATTTATCCTTCCCTGGTGTACTTTCCCAGCTCATTGCTATCAAAGATGTAGAGTGAAGAATTCTAAACTGGGATGTAACTGGATGGTCTAAAGCTGATCCTTCCTCTCATGAAATTCAGTGACAGCATTCTTCTACTTTATGCACAGAAAATACACGATTACTCTTTTTCCTTTTCTTCCATTATATTAAAAATAAAAGCTTTAAATAGTTCACAGTTATTCAGAGTCAGTGCTAGGATTCCATACTTAATAGATTACACTTCAATATTCTGCAATGCCTATGAAATGAAACATCAGCACTTGTTAGGAGATGCCCCCGGCTGAGCACCATATCAGATAAATAAGCAGAACATAGTGAGTTAAGAATAAAGTTACTCCTCGAAGCAACTTGGATTTTATCATTTTAAGTCACAGGCATACCTTGATTCTAAATATAAAGATTTCTGGTTTATGTTTCAGGATTTTTGAAAATAATTTAAATCATAATGGAAAAAGAAGAATTCTTCCTTAATTCACAATGGAGAAATTATCTATATACGAATTAACTCTCTGGATCATAATAGCTTTTTGCAGATGACTCTTCAGCTCTATCACTTAAATACGTATTTAGGCAACTAAAAATTTACTGTCAATTCTTATTATGTCAGTCCACATTATGGCGCTGTTACAGCATGCACATTTAAAGATTATTGAAAAAATTACTGTTCATGTGCAGTATGTAATTTGCAAAAGGTTAATCACTATCTTAAAACAATGAATGGAATTAACTCATAATGCAAAGCAGATGCCCCAAACGTTATTTTTAAAACAAAACATATTTAACTTATAAAGAACAAAGAAGATCTAAATCCAGTCCTGTTGCTTAAAACCAGACAGGCACTGTGGTTGTTTCGGACTCTTGCTTCACTGGCTCATACAATTTTGATGAAACTCGGTAGTTTCTGATTACTCTCTCTGCTATCCTGCAGCCAGAAATGAATTTTTACAGCTGAACTTGTAAAGCTCCTCCAAGAAGAGACAACACTGGCAACAGTGAAAGAGATTTACCTGTACCAGACAAGCAGGGATTGCAGTAACAATTTAATTTACCTACTATATAGTTCAAAAGGAAAACATTAAAATTTGATCCAATGTATGACAATTCTCTGCTTCATAAGCAATTCAGTTTAGATGACCAATCGCAGAGAGAGGCAAAAGAGCCGTCTGGAATGATCTAGTAAGAGGGAAAAACAGAAGAAATACTAAATGGCAGTCAAACAAAACTAGAATTTCCAACAAACATTCAGAACCCACTCCAGAATACAAAATGTTCAGCAGACAAGTGGTAAATAAGCTTGCTTTCGGTGCATTTTGGTTTATGGTGCTGAGGAGTAGTGGAGAAGAAGCCCTAGGAGGGAGCAGCAGCCCCCAAGCACAGCCCATGGGGCTCTCACTCCACGCACCCGGGGGTGCTCAGCACCCCCAGGCAAGGGACCTGTGGCTCCAGAGAGAGAGCAGAGTCTTGAGACTGAACCAAGCATTTGAACAGAGATGGCAAGGGTCTGTGGATGTAACAAAGCTATTCACATAGTCCATTCTCGTAAGTAAAGCTGATAAAAAACTGATGATAAAACTGCTTTTCTGTGTAAACTACATCTGACAGTAAAAGACTTCTAACAAAAAAAACCCAAAACACAACTTTACCAATATTCACAGCTATAAGATAAAGCAGGAGTTAATCAGACTGAATACTAGAGGAAAATCATGTGAAGCAATCAGGAAAAAAATGTCTCCCTGCCCATCACTTGCAGGCCCTCACCTCCCTGCACAGGAACAGCACTGGCAGCGCCCAACGACAGGCAGCCAGTGTTCACAGGGGAGAGGTGTTCCCTTCCTCGAGTATCAGATACCCAGCTACTGCCAGGGACTAAGGATCAGATTAAAGGGATAAATAGTCTGTTCTGTTGCCATAAGTATGGTCCAAAGGTCTCAGCTTCTAATTTACAGTATTTACCAAGAAATATATACCGTAAGATGGATATTAAAGTTCTGTTATTACGAGCGACTGGAGCCCTTTTTTTTTTTCCATTTAAAGTCTGAGAAAACCACGTCCAAACCTTCTATTCCCCCTTTATAGTTACTACTATTTATCCTCTGGCCTTCCAGAAGTCATCTCTGCTTATAAAGCCTTCCGTATTTCTGCTGATTATATTTTAATAATCTGTGGCAAGAAGGAAGGTCATCAATATAAACCACAGATGCTATGTATTTGACATTCCTTCCAGCTGCACTTGCTGACCTGTTCATTTAAGGTATCTATGATCTGTACTAACCTATCTGGGTGAGATACTCCTTTAATTAATACAAACAGAAAAAAAAAGCTATGCAAGCGTGCAGTATGCAGTAAACAAGGACGTGCTAGGTCCACATAATTTGAGAGAAGCAGAAGCTAGCAAAGAGGGAGTGAATAACTGCCGTGTAAGACAGGCTTTGAAGACCATTGTTTCATGTTCAGCATCTTCCCCCTTTATACTCAAAAATCAATTAGGTTGTTTTCCAAAATTTGCAAATAGCTTCCAAAGAGTGCAAAGAATTCCTCGCTTTAAGTATGAATGTCAATGAACTCATTCAAAATCATCTTCAAATGTCAGAAAAGATTAACATATCCTGGCCACAGGAGGGAGGTCAGAAGGCGGCACATGTTTTTACTTTTAGCCTTTACTCGGGTGGGCACGATCCAAAGCCAGCCTTAGCCTATGGGAAAACTCCATGAAGGGACCCAGCATGGTAAAATTCCACGACAAGTGCTCAAAACACAAGAGACCAGAAACAATCTGGGATCAATAGCTTCCAGGTCATTAATCCTAGGCAGGTGACATTCAGTGCACAGTTCGCTACTCTCTTTCACCCACACATTCAAGAAACCTGACTCGATTGGCATCTAGTAGCTTTAAATATTTCCCACGTTTTGCCTTTATCCTTCCCCTATTTGTTTGGCATATGGCTTTCTAGCATCCCATTAATGTCAAACCATTTAATCGGAATGTAAGCTAAATGCACAGTTTGCTATTTCCTGGATTTCTGTTTGGCGCCCAGTGCTTTTTATGAGGAAAATAAAAGCAAAGGTCAGTATGACCAGAAAAGAAAAAGTCATCTTCCACAGCGGAAGCTTATTTTTCCAGTGAACTGATACACAAGCCTAATTTAGAAAAGGGTCCTTTAGTATCATGTTATTATTAGTAGTATCACAAATAAACACAGAAACCAATTCACTTTACAGACCTCCACATTAAGCATTCAATAGAAAATCCCTTGGTGTTTTATTGATTTTTGTTTTATTGATTTTTTTAAATAGCAATATCACAGTTAAAATGTATCATTTTGGTGAAACACATCTAAAACTTTTCCATCTCAAAATAAGTTATTACAAATTATTTCCACAGCAACTGGCAACTAACGATTCAACCCATTTAAAGAACAACAAAGTAATAGCTTTATTTGGATGCCTTTTTTGATTAAATAACATATTAACCTTGATGAAGCTTTCCAAAAGGGGATCAGTGTACTCAAGTGCATCAGCTGATTATGAGACAAATATAACAGTGATAAGATGCTGGTTCGAAATTTCTGAATCTGATGAGTATAACAATTTAGCCGCTAGGATGGAGTTGGCTCTTACAGCTTCCGTCTCAATAGTAAAGTGTCCACCCGGGATACAAAAAGACATCACCCAGCTGAAGTATGCAGTAACTGAGAGTCTCAAAAGGTCGCTTAAATCTCTAAACTGAGTAGATCAAAATATCCTGCACAATTACTGCTAACATCAGAAATAATTAAAAAGAATTAATTTATACGGAAAGAAGAATCAGAATGAAATGTATTAGAGGGAAATCCAGAAAGCAAATGCAGATTTATCTTCTGATAATATCATCCATTTTGACCAAAACTCACTGACTCACTTTGCTTTATTTGCCTATGCTGTAATAATACATTTTGCATACCCACTGTATATCCTTTCCATTAATTTATTTCCTTGATGGATGTATAAGTAAGTCTCCTACAATTACGCTGTTTGAGAGCCAAATCCTATTCACTTCTGAACCACTACTGTAATTTCTACTACACTGTATGATAACACAGCAGACCTCGGGAACAGCTGAAACACGGCCGATTTGTGCTGTTGACATAATCAAGCCATGTTACAACCAGGCTGCCAAACCCTTTTATAACCCTGCCAAGTCCAGGAATTGGTGTCCCTGTACTCCCCCTACCAAAAAAAAGCCCAAAAAAGTTTCTTTATTTTTTAATTTTGTGTTCAAATTGAGATTCACACAGTATGACTGTGGCAAAGGAAAATTTCCATGGGTTTATTTTAAGGACTAAATCTTGGAACTCTCGCAGAGTTGTTACAAGTTACATGCCACACGCACACACACACACACCAAAAAAACAAACCAAACCAACAATCGTCTAAGAGCAGCTATTAATATTCATGTTGATTCCACATGAAACAACAGCAGAGTTACCCGAGCAGCTACAGTTATGTCAGCGCTTGGAAGTTATTCCAGGCTGTTTTGTCCTGCTGCCCTGAATATTCACGAACTTCAACAATTCATCTCGCAGCAGCTACCGCAGAGTAAGTGCCCTGCTTCGCCTGGCTCTATGCTAATGACTCGCAGGCACCCTCCGCCGACTCGGGGCGGGGGAGGAGGGGATGTCACACCCCCTGGCATCGGGGACGGGATGGGACGGGACGGGCAGGAGCACGGCACCGCAAGGGGTTAATTCCCCACGTGTTGGCTGTTGCTGCACCTTGAAATCTGACAATAGGAAAGTGAAACGAGCCCGGTCTGTTTGTCTGCGTATGCTGAAAGTAGCGTCGGGACTTCGTCCACGACCTCCTCCGTGGGAAGTTCCCGTCGCCCCTCCCGGTCGGCAGCGCAAGAGCCCCCCGCTCCCGCCCGAGGCAGGGGGAGCCCCCGGGAACTGGAGGCACTTCCGACCGCTCTGATCTCGGGGTCACGGCAGTTATGCGATCCCTTCTCCTTATCGAGCAGATTCAGCCCTGTAACCTACAGATCGAGAGATTACAGCCCGTCGCCCTCCGTTGCAAAGGCGGCTGCGATTGCATCAGGAATTTCCTCTTCTGCCAGCTCCTTCTCCCCCCGACACCTTCCCCGGCCGTGCCAAGTTTGGGGCTCACCTCCCCTCCGC
>NW_008692123.1:0-2105 GCF_000695815.1 Acanthisitta chloris
TGATCAAGTCACTCCAGGTCTCTCCGCCAAACTTTCTTACCCTCAGGCAGATCCACATACACCCAACTCAGTGTCCTCTGCAAATTCACTGAGATGCACTCACTCCCCACATCCAGATCATCAATAAAGGTGTTAAACAGGAGCAGCCCCAACACTGAGCCCTGGGGAACATCACTAGTGAGCAGCTCTTGTCCTGTGCTGCCAGAGCTGTGCTTCCATTTGTGGGTGAAGTGGGTTTTGCTGTGGAGTCAGCTCCCCCTGCTCTGTCTCAGCCTTCCCCCCGTGCTCTGCCCCAGCCTTCCCCCTCTCCCTGCCCCTGCACACACACCATTTCCATATTTCATACATTTCCTAAGCTTTTATGCTTCTAAAGAGAAGTGAATTTGTGGAGAGTTGAGCTCTCCAGAGCTGCACTTCAGAGCTGGGAAGTAATTCAGGGTGAAGCCTGTATTAATCTCAGGTGAGAGAGATATTTAAATTCAGGCTACCAGTGTGAATATGAAATGGGGATCTCTTTACAGACATTCCAAATTGTAATATGCAAAGCTTAAAGAAAAGCAAGCCCAGGGGAACAGCTTTCTTCTGGAACATTTTGTTCCAACCAGCAGCTCTTTACCTTTCTTTTTTTTTATTTCAAAAAACCCTCCCTTTGCCATTTTGGGTTTGGAAATGAAATCTCTCCGTTTGGAAATTGGAATTCTTTGCTGTGGCAGATGGGGATGGGCAAGGGGGGGAGGACCGGGGGGGAGGGCCTGGCTGTGGGAAATTGGTGTATGCACCCAAATTGCAGCCAGGGCAGAAGGACCAGCAGGGAAATAACTCCCTGTTGACTTGGCCCCATGTGTCCCCAGGAGTGTGGGGTCACCTCCCTGCCTGGGAGATGCTCCTGGATGCTGTTTTGGGGACGAAATCTCTGCTTGGAGGGAGGAGAGAGGCAGCAGTACCATGGCCTTGCCATGCTGGGAGCACTGGGATCAGCTGCTCCATCCCCATCAGCTCTGGTTCTTTCTCCTTCTCCGCAAATGAAACTGAGTATCAATTCCTGACCCTGGACAACCTCAAGTGCATTTTGGCAGGGGTGGGATCAGCTTGCAGATGTGTATCCCAAACCCTGGGACAGCATCCATGGCAAACTCCTCATGCTGCCACCAGCTCCCAGGCCAAGAGAACAAGGAGGGGCAGGAGGGAGTGCCTGGATGTGAAAATTGGTGTGTGCACCCAAATTGCAGCCAGAGCAGAAGGACCAACAGGGAAATAACTCCCTGTTGTATTGGCCCTGTGTGTCCCAGGAGTGTGGGGTCACCACCCTGCCTGTGAGATGTTGTTTTGTGGGGGAAATCTCTGCTTGGAGGGAGGTGTTAGTCTATCCCCATTAGCTGCTCCATGCCCATCAGCTCTGGCTCTCTTTCTCCTTCTCCACGGATGAAACTGCATATCAATTTCTGACCCTGGGCAAACATCAAGTACTTTGAGTGTATTTTGGCAGGGGTGGGATCAGCTTGCAGATGTGTATCCCAGTCCCTGAGACAGCCCTGAGTTTACATCCCTGGCAAACTCCCTGTGCTGCCACCAGCTCCCAGGTCAGAACTGCTGACAGATGACATGCAATTATCAGCTCTGTCAATTAATTAAATTACCCATTATGCTGCTGAGGGTGATATACTGAGCCACTCTAGATTAAGTGTTGCAATTAAGGCTTTAATTTCTGTTTAATAAGTGAGTTATTATATGTTAATAAAAGATCAATTAGTTGTTAAAGGAGCATTGATCCAGGTACAAGGAGGGTGGCAGGAACACGTCTGGCTGATGTGGGAGGGACTGGGCATTGTGTGCACAACATGTGGACAATTAGGGGTTTCATACATACAAGCTGGAGGGGGCAGGGGCAGCCAGGTGGGCTGGGAATATTGCTCCAGGCAAGGAACCTGCTCCTCCCCAGGCTGTCAGGGCTGGGACAGCCAGGACACAGACAGCCAGAGAATCCCACAATGGTTTGCGTTGGAATGAGCCATAAAGCTCATCTAGTGCCTCCTCCTGCAATGGGCAGGGACACCTTCCACTAGCCCAGGATGTTCCAAACCCCGTCCAACCTGGCTGTGAAAACC
>NW_008692123.1:2591-8496 GCF_000695815.1 Acanthisitta chloris
CTCTCACTCATCATCACCCCCAAGTCTCTCCTCATTGCTGCTCTCAATTCCTTCCCCACCCAATCTGTAGCTGTGCCTGGGATTGCCCTTACCCAGATGTAGGACCTTGCCCTTCATTTGGTTGAACTCCATGAGGTTTGCAGTGGCCTCTCAAGCTTGTCAAGGTCCCTCTGGATGTCCCATCCCTTCCCTCCAGCTGTGCCTGCCCCACACACTTGGTGTGGTCAGAGAACTTGCTGAGGGTGACTCAATCCACTGATGATCCCCACGGGAGGATGCTGATGCCCAGCAGGAGCTGTGGGTGCTGCAGCTGAGCTCGCAGGGGTGAGGAGCAATCGCTGTGCTCCAGCCGAGCCAGATTGCAGCTGAATATGGATGACATCATTATACGGGTGATCCTTAGAGCAGCAGCGAGCTGGGGCTTAAAGTACCGACCTACAGCATGCAAATGATGGGTTTAAAGGCAGGCGCAAAGGAGGTGATTTGAATAGCAGACAATGCGAGAAGAAAAGCTTTCCCCCTCCCTTCCCGTGCCTAAGATCCTTCCACGGGGCAGGCGCTGTGCATTGGCAAAGAAATTAAAACACTCCTAAATACACTCCAGGCGCTAACAATGGCAAAGTTAAGAAGGTTACGAGACTTAGTTGTCCCAGCAACGTGTCATCAAGTTGGAATGAGCAGGAAACACAGATAAGGGAAGCAAAGAGGAACAGGGGGGGAGGCGGAGGAGAAGAATAAAACCCCAGGAGGAAAAATGCCAGGAGATTGAGGAAGAAAAGGGAAACCCCTTTTTATTTGCTGTTTCGTTAGGATGAATCTGATTTTATAGACTCTAAAAGAGGCTAAAATATAATCTCCTTTTGTGTAATGCTCGTGGTAGGAAAATGTGTCATCAGCAATTCTTCTGGAGCTGCAGCCAGAGTAGGAAATTAGCAGGGATATTCGAGGCAGCTACAACGGAAAACAAACACAAGGCTCCCATTTCCAGCCTCAGCTGTCACTGCAGAGCCTTTGCAGCTTTTTAGTCACCTTTTGGCTTGGCCCTGCTGGTTTCTCTCCTTTGCTGCAGCACAGCTTGGGGTTTCACCAGGAAGACAAAGCAGAGGAGAAAGTTTGAGCTGTGGCTCTGCCTGGTGAGCCCAAGGCTCCCTCAGCTAATCCAGCACGGCAGGGTCTGTGCTTCATGCTGTGGGTGTAGAGGGAAAGTACATGTGGTGCAGCAGCTGCCAGAGGACAGAGGAATAGAGAAGAAAGAGAGTTGAGCCTTAGCTGAGCCAACCCCTCAAATCTACCTGCTCAAACAGGCCAGTTGTCCTTATTCCATGTACCAGCCCAGTGCACATCCACACCAGTTCCACTCTGCAAACCCAAATGGCACAGGAATCTGCAGCTTTTGGTGGATGTCTCTCCAAAGCCTCATCACTGCCCACCACTCCTATGCCTTTCACTCCCATGTCCTTCACTTGTGTGTTGGTTTCAGGGTGCCCCAGAAGGACATGTGTTGCTTTCATCTCCCCCCTGGAAGTGTTCCAGGCCAGGCTGGATGAAGTTTGGAGCAACCTGGGCTAGTGGAAGGTGTCCCTGCCCATGGTAGGGGATGGGACTAGAGACATGGGGCTGAACAGGGAGAAACTGCAGCATGCAGATAGCAGACAGAAGACTAGGGAGAAGCTCCTCTACCACAGCTCCAGCATCTCCCAGCCTCAACCCTTCCTGGAGGGGAAGGAGTTGGATGCTGACCTGGTGAGTTCTGAAGAGGAGAAAACACCAGCAAGGGGGAGCATGGACTTCACAGTCCCACAGAGCTTTTCCAGCTCTATGTCCCTAAACTGGCCTGAGGAACCCAATTTCATGCTCTACTTCTAAAACTCTTGACCCATTTTTCCTGTGTGTGTGACCCTCCAAGCTCATGACACCCCAAAGTCCCTCTGCAACACCTCAAACCTCAGCACTGTGCCTTAGCTTGCTCCTTGCTGAGATCATTTTGTTGCTTGTACATGACATACAACCACCCCAATGACTCTGTTCCCTGATACAAATCTCTCCTCTCTCTGTCCCACCCTTTTCTTCCACAGAAATATATATTTGTTGTGCTTTATTTTTTTTTGCTTTCAATTGTCTCTTGCTGTGGCTTCTAGTTGTGGATTATGTTTTAAAGCAAGGCTTGGGTGAGTTAATTGCTGGGGAGCTTTGCCTGGGAGAATTCCATAATCCTTGGCATTTTATCTTTGCAATAATTGCTGTGTTTGTGATTATTTCAAAGGGCTAAGGCAAAGCAAACAACAAGAAAACAAGCTCAGCCACTCCTTTTTCTTTTCAGCTACTCCAGGCATCTGGGTGGGCTCCTCCTCTGCAAGATGTTCTCTGAGCAGCAGCTCAGCAAACACAACCAGGGGCAGGTGCTGGGGAAGGGTCTGGGGACATGGGGCAGCTAAGCTGTCATGATGGTCACTGAGGGCCTTGGTGTCATGGTGCCACTGGAGGCATCTTGCATCATGGAAAGCTGATTTTTGGGGAAAAGGGGATCATTTGGGGCTCTTCTTCTGGGTAACGAGACAGGACAAGAGGAAACGGCCTCATGTTGCCCCAGGGGAGGTTTAGGGCTGGAGATTTGGGAATAATTCTCCATGGAAAAGGCTGTCCAGGGCAGGGCTGGAGTCACCATCCCTGCAGGGGTTTAACAGCCAAGTGGATGTGGCACTTCAGGACATGGTTTGTGGTGGCCTTGGCAGTACTGGGGAATGGTTGGACTTGACGATCTTTGAGGACTTTTCCAGCCTAAATAACTCCATGGTTTATATCCTTCTGGCTTTGGGCCAACTGTGAATCCTTGTGGGCTTGGACCTGATGCAGGGACATGCCACATGGAGGACACTGGATGCAAAGCCACAGTTGTGTTTGCCATGTGACCTGGATTTGAGGCTGTGGTGGTGTTTGCCATGGGATGTCAGGCATGGGGTGATGCTGGTGCTCACCATGGAACGCTGGATGTGAGGCCACAGTGATGTCTGCTGTGGGGTATTGGATGTAAGGCCGAACTGGAAGTCACCATGGGACATTGGGGATGAAACTACACTAGTGCTGGCCATGGGATGCCAGACATGAGGCCACACTGGTGGTGTTGGATGTGGATACTGGACACGAGGCCATACTGCTGTTGGCTAGTGGATCCTGGACACAAGGCTCACACATGTAGGACATCAGACAAGAGGCCACAGTGGCATTTCCATGGGACATTGGACATGAGGCCAAACTGGCTGTGGCCATGGGATGCTGGACATGAAGTCACACTGGTATTGGCAGTGGGACACGGGACATGAGGCCACACTGGTGATGGCCATGGGACGTTGGACATGAGGCCCTGCTGGTGTTGGCCACAAGGCATTGAACAGGAGGTCACATGGGACATTGAGGATGAAACTACACGAGTGTTGGCCACGAGACACTGGACATGAGACTATGCTGGTGTTGGCCATGGGACATCAGATACGAGGCCACACTGGTGTTGGCCGTAGGACATTGGACACGAGGCCGCACTGGTGTTGGCCATGGGCCGTGTGCCACCCTGGCTGTCCCGTGTGCCGTTGGCAAAGCATCCACGACGCTGCCGTTTGCCAGTTGGCCACTGGAGGCTGCTGCTGGCTTTGCAGTCACGACAGCCCCAGCTTGCACAGCCAGCGCGGCATGGGCATCAGCTTCGCCTGCATAGTCCTCCTCCAGCAGCCTGGGGAAGCATCCTCCAGACTGGGGAACGATCTTGGGCCGGGAGAGGGATGGTCTGTGCCACGCTCTGAGGAAGCAGGATGGTCTAACTGCTCAGTGCCCAGGAGTGTTTTTATGGGAAACACAGACTTTTCCCTGCTTTCTGTGGATTTGCTTAGCTCTAGAAGCTGTCTCAGAAGAGTGCCAGCCAAGCTGGTGCAGACAGCCCTGGCTCAAAGCCCTGAGTGTGCTGATGGCTCTCAAGTGCCCTAAGCAGCATCACCTGGGACACTGCCCACACCCCCTACTGCCCATAGGCTCAGGAGCTCCATTTAAGCCCAGCAGCCCTAAGTGCTTACCCCTGGTTTGGATGGTGCTGCAGATGTGCTTGGCTTCAGTCTCACCTTTCTCCTAGGAAGGTCTGAATGTGTGTTGTGTTTGGCTTGTTTCTGCCTTGTCTTCTGAGAGGACTCTGCGGCTGGACATCAGACCTGGGGCAGCCTTGTTGTGTCAGGGGCTGTTGGTGGAGCTTGTTGCCAAAGGATTGTGCCTTGGGGGGTGAGAATACAGGGTTTGGGGTCTCCCTTGGCTCCCAGCTCATTGCACCCTGCACAATGCTGCTACCTGCTGTGTGGTACTGAAACCATCTGAGAGTCACCACCCTGCTCTGTGTGACTTGCTGCTGAGGAACTTGGATTCTTTCAACCTAAGAAGCTCTCACTACTTTGAAGTTTATGGGTGAGGAAGACAATTTGGATGGGGCACACTCTGAATGGTACTAGGTTTAAAGTTTGACTGTGAAGCAAACTCCAAGTTGGATGTTTAGCATAAAATTCCAGACTGATTTGGGTTGGAAAAGACCTTAAAGCTCCACTCATTCTAACCTCTGCCATGGGCAGGGACAACTTTCACTAGCCCAGATTTCTCCAAGCCCCATCCAATGTGGCCTGGAACACTCCCAGGGATGGAGCAGCCACAGCTTCTCTGGGCAACCTGTGCCAGTGCCTTAGCACCCTCATAGGGAGGAATTTTCCCCTAATATCTAATGTAAACATTTCCTACTTAGTGGAATGCATGGAAAGACCTGCCAAGGCCATGGCTTCACTCAGGCTTCATCATTCCAGCTACTTTTTATGCCTGTTTTATGCAAGGCTGATGCTTCTGGAGACATTCCATGGGCAACAGAGGTCACTTGAGCTCCATGGTGTTGTCTGGAGAAGCAAGAAAGGAATGATGTGCTGTTTTCTAAGAGCTCCCATGGACTTGGTGTGTGAAGAGCAGGCAAGTAATAAAAATCACCTCCAAATTGTTTCAGATATAGAGGCCACAAAGTCCTGTAGCCTGGAAGGGTGTTGGGAATGTGCATTTACCTATTTGGCTGTTGGGATGGTGTTTTCCCCCCTGGGCTGGGAGGGACTATCTCCCTGAAAGGTGTCAGTGCACACTACATCTAAGGAAAACACTTCCCTAACTCTCCCTGCTGTACCAGGGGTTTGGGGAATTGTTTTGAATCACTTCTCTGGTCTTGTTTTGCTTGTTGTCATTTGATTAACCTAACCTTGAAAGAGGTAGGAAACCTTCTTAAATGCCACTAGATCCCATGACTCACAACAAAATGCCTTCAGTGTGTGGAGCCAGGCAAGTTTTCAGCCATCACAGGTGAAGTTTCTCACCTTCTTGAAGTGTCCTGATAGTTGTCTTGATCTCAGCCTCCTGCATCAGCTGGGTCTGCTTGGTGCCAGCTCCCTCAGATGTGTTCATCCTCTTGGCTGGCTATGGGTGGTGCTCAGGGCAGTGAGCAGGAGGGAGCACTGGGGTTTGGGGGCTCTCCCAGCCCCTCTATGAAGTACCACCACCCAGGGCTGGAGCTCAGGGTGCAGCAGGAAGTCTCCATCAGCCTGAGGAGACTGGATTAGCTCCTAGCAATACTCAGATTTATCCCTCTCCTGCTTCACGTGCTGTTCCTGGGGCTAAAATAGAGAGTGATGTGATTGCAGGAGTGGAGCTTGGCTTGAGCAACTCCTCAGCCCAGTTGCATATGTTTTGTGGCTTTTTTAAACCTGGAAGGGCTGGAATTGCTCAAGACACTCCTGAGTTTAAGGCCTACCCAACAGCTGTGCACTGAAATCAGCTGCTGTACCTGGGAGAAAGTAGTGTTAGGGTTGTCTTTGTGCCTTGATCCTCAGGGTGACCCTCCTGTAAC
>NW_008692123.1:8519-16019 GCF_000695815.1 Acanthisitta chloris
AAGAGCCTGACTGTTTGGCACAGGTCCACAGCTCTGCATGAGCTGGGACTAACAGACATAGAGTCATGGGATCATTAAGGTTGGAAAAGACCTTTAAGGTCATTGAATCCAACTGTTGGCTCTAGCAAAGAAAACTGAGCTTTGCTTCAAGTACCACAGTGTTTCAAGCCAGAACTTTATCAACATGGGCATCAACCTCAACATCAGGCACTTGGGAGCTGAGGTCCACAGCTCTGCATGAGCTGGGACTAACAGACATAGAGTCATGGGATCATTAAGGTTGGAAAAGACCTTTAAGGTCATTGAATCCAACTGTTGGCTCTAGCAAAGAAAACTGAGCTTTGCTTCAAGTACCACAGTGTTTCAAGCCAGAACTTTATCAACATGGGCATCAACCTCAACATCAGGCACTTGGGAGCTGAAGGAATAGAAATCAGCCCCAATCCTGGCAGTGTTCACAGCCAGGTTGGGTGAAGCCTTGATCAACCTGCTCTGGTGGGAGGTGTCCCTGTCCAGGGCAGGGAGTTGGGACTGGATGATCTCCAAGCTCCATTCCAGCCCCTAAAATTCTATGATTCTAAGTGGGTGTTTGAGGAGGGAGAGCTGCCTTGGAATGTAAACCCCCAGGGCAAGTGGGAGAACAGCTGTGAAGAACCTGGAGGGTCTGGGGCTGTGCCCTTGACACAGGTTACACTTAGGAATTGTTGGATATTCCCTCTCCAGCTAAACCAGTAGGTCCCAATGCATGAGCAAAATTCACCTTTAATCCATAGAGTCCTACCTGCAGAATGGGCATGGATGGGTCTCTTCTGCTCGAAGTCATGGAAAGACTGGAAAGAAAGGGAACAGGAAGGAAAATCTCATTAAAGGCCCCATTGGGAATGACTGGATGGGGATGAATGGGTCTCCTCTGCTGGGAATTCTGGGCAAGGAGAGAAATCTCATTTAAGAGCTTGTTGGGAATGACTGAATGGGCATGGATGGATCTCCTCTGCTGGAAATCATGGAAAGAAATGTAACAAGGAGGGAACAGGGAGGAAGATCTCATTCAAGGCCTCATTGGGAATGACTGAACAGGGAGGGATGAGTCTCCTGTGCTGGAAATCCTGTAAAGAAAGAGGAGGAAGAGGTGAAACTAGGGGTGCAGCTCCTTGTCCACCACCCCAGCTGCCCCTGGAGCATCCCCCCCAGCCTTGCCCAGGTCCTGGCTGTGGGATTGCTGTGCTCCTGGCAGGCACAGCTGGAGAGGGAGGGTGAGGCAGCAGCAAATACTTGTGGAGTGGCTTGGACCGTAGCCGATTTGAAATATTACTAACCTTGCATTTTCAAATGTGATGCACAACAACCAAGATGCTAATACTTCCCTTAGTTTAGAAAAAAAAATCCTTTCACCCATCTCTTCTAGGCTGAAGATTAGGAGAGAAGCTTTAAGAAGATTTAAAGAAAAAAAAAAAAAGCAACTTCTGAGCAGCGGAAAAAATGGTTTGTGATTCAGGGGCTCCGGGCAATTCATCATGGAAATTGGGTTTCTTAGCCGACATCATGTGAATCCTTTCGGCCCTGTCAACTTTTTAATACATTACATTCAGAATGGAAATCGTCTTGGGGAGGGGGGAGGAAAAAAAAAAGGCAGGGAGAAAAAAGAGCTGCTTCAGTTTTGGTTGGAGAGGGGAGGCAATTTCAGGCCTCTCCTCACAGCTCCACAATCAGGATGAGAAACTCCTCAGAAGAGCCAGATCTGGGCACACACCTAGGGAGGGAGGGGAGACAGCCCCAAATTGAAAGCATTTGATCCTTTTGGAGGGTATTTGAGGGGTTTGCCAGGGATTTATTTGTATTGCCTTTCTTGGCGTTTTTTTTTTTAGGGGTGTTTGTTTGAGCATTTTCTTAGCCTGAGCTGGTTCTGCCAGCAAAGAGAAGAGCAAAACGAGTGGGTTTGGAGGTGGAAGAAATGGGAGAAGGAAAACTACAGTAATGTCTAGGATCTTTTGGGAGTTTGGCTGCTTTTTTTTTTTTTTTTTTTTTTTTTTGCTCACATATCACATTCTGCTGATTTTAGCTCCTTAGTGGATGGTGGAAGCTCATGGTGCTCCTCTGCTCAGGTGTGAATGTAAAGCTCTGGAGGAGCAAAGTAGTAGGTAGTGCTGAGAGATCTCCCAGCTTGGAAATGTCAACCTCTCAGTGCACTTCCCCTCTGGAAACATCCCTGGGAGGTTCAGTCTGAGCTAAATGCAGCACAAAGGCTCTGTATAAACCCCTGGCTAGGGCTTAGCTGCTGCACAGGCTCACAGCAGTGGGAATCTCCACCAAGCACCTTCTCATTACAGCTGGTGCCTTCTCCTGTGCCTGGAAGTGCTCTCAGCATAAGGAATGTGGGATTGAACCTCTGGAAGAGGCAAGGAAAATAATGTCTGACCTTGTAGGGGGAAAATGCCTTTAGTTTTCCTCATTGGCTGGTGCAATGTAGAGATTGAGATGGATTTTTTCGACCAGTCTGAATCATCCAGGTTGGAAGGGACTTCTGGGGCCTCCTTGTGGATGTCCTGTTAAGGGCTTGTCAGGCTTTTTCATCCCCAAACTCCTCCGTGCAGAAGTGTGCACAGAGCTGGGAAAGGTTCTGGCAAGAGGGAGAAGAGCGAATAGGACAAAGAATTGATTGGTTTTAACACAAATGATGAGCAACAACTTAATTACATGAGAATCAAGTTCTGCAGAAGGTTGAGGGAGAGGGAAAAGCGGCTGGAAGTGGGAATTGCAGCTGGAACAGCTCTAGAAGGAGCAGGAAAATGAGCTCATTTGCCCTCCTCGAGACTTCTTAGAAAGCATTTGCCAAGATGAAAGCACTGCCAGGAAAGGCACACGGATGCTCCTGCTCTGAAATGCTCCTGGCACTTGGGTGTTTGCCCCAGGCATGATGTGGGGAGGAGCACAGGGGATCACATCCTGCCTGGTGGGTCTGGTAGAGGCTTTGTGCTGAGGGCAGGGTGTGCTTTGCTCAGCAGTGTCTGCAGAGCAAAGCCAAGCACAGGTTTGGCTCATCGAAGGCCTAGAACATGTGTTCAGTGAGGAAGGTCTGAGGGAGTTGGGGTTGTTCAGCCTGGAGAAGAGGCTCAGGGGTGACCTCATGGCTCTCTGCAACTCCCTGGCAGGGTTGGAGAGAGGTGGGGGATGTGTGTCCTGCCATGGCTGCAGGGAGAGGACTAGAGGGAATGGCCTTGAGCTGAGCCAGGGCAGAGTCAGATTGGATATTAGGAAACACTTTTCCCTCTCAGGGTGTTGAGGCACTGGAATATTGCCCAGGGAGGTGGTGGAGTCACCATCCCTGGACGTGTTTAAGAGGTGTCTGGTTCTGGCACTGGAGGATATGGTTTAGGTGTTGCAGCAGTGACAGATTAAGGTTTGGATTTGACCTTAGAGGTCTCCTCCAACTCTGATGGTTCCATGATGCTCCATGCCACTGTGTGGGTCAGAAGGGACAAATCTGAGTCTATGAGAGACTCTTTGACAGATTCAGGTGACAAGTGTTGAAGGTTGTGTGCAACTCCCCACTCAAGTTCAGACACATCTTCACTTCCTGTACCCCCTGTCTGCCTCTCTAGCCTCAACACCTGTGACCCCACAAGGATCTCCCTCCAAAGCAGCTTCCAGACCTTTTGCATCCTCCCAGACCCCCAGGCACATGTTCTCAGGTCACATCAAGGACAGCTTGAGGCAGGTTCCTTGTTGGATTTTCCTCTCCAGTGCTTCAATCCTCGCTTGCTTAGCTGATGGCAATGAATTGTTGGGGCTGTCAGGGCTGTCCAGCACATAATGAAGTGCACACACGTATGTATGTACATTTATACATGTTGTAGGCTGTAGTACAGCTTAATTAGGACATCACTGAGGCATCTGGGACTATGCCTGAGCTGGAGATGTTTTTACTTTGCTTTCCTCATTGAGGTTTTAGTCAGATTCCCAAGAGGAATAAACAAAAGGCTAATTGCTTTTGGATTTTAATTACCACTGCAATACCTGGGTTTATTGTCTGAGTGGTGTTTTAGAGGTGGGGAAAGGACAGTGCTGGCAACTGGCAGATTCTCAGCTGACAACAGCAGTGTGGGAAGCACAGGAATCCTTTGCAGTGGCATCCAATGGACAACATACACATTCTGCTGCTAAACTCCTCAGTTTGGTGGGGTGGGGTGGGACTTCAAGCCTTGGCTGGCTTGGAAACGTGGTAGAATATTGTTTGGAACATGATGGAGCTAAGCAGGCCTGGAAATGTGGTTGCTATTAAAAGGAGGCAAAAGTAGAAGTACTTTATAATCCTCAGTGTTAAGTCTCTGCAAGATTCCTTGGCTAGTTGCTGTTTTAGTTCAGGCGTGACACAGCTCACCCTAATGTGCAACCCCCAAGGGACTCTTCACTCAGTTACTTCAGCTGTTTGCTCCATATCTTGTTATCTATAATGCCTTCAGCCCTGGGTATTTGTGTCTTCCTCCTTTGCCAGCTGGGTTAATCCATTCATTTCCAAGAGCAGGAATTCTAGGCAAATGTTCATTCTCCATCCATTTACTAATCCTAGAGGTATCTGATATTCTTTTTCTACACATCTGTGTTTCCTCACTCCATAGAATCATAGAACCATCAAGGTTGGAAGAGATGTCTCAGATCATTGAGTCCAAACCTTAACCTGTCACTGCTGGAACTCCTAAACCAGATCCTCCAGTGCCAGATCAGACACCTCTGAAACACCTCCAGGGGTGGTGATTCCACCTCCCTGGGCAATATTCCAGTGCCTGAACACCTTGTCAGACTGTGTGGAGGCCTCAGCACCTTCCAGGGTCTGAAGGGCCTCCAGGGAAGCTGCAGAGAGACTCTGTGTTAGGAGCTGCAGGGACAGGACAAGGAGGAATGGGGAAAGATTGAAACAGGAAAAGTTAGATTAGCTATCAGGAAGACGTTTTTGCTGTGAGTGTGGTGAGACACTGAACAGGTTGCCCGGAGAGGCTGTGGATTGTCCCTCACTGGAGGTGTTCAAGAACCATCTGGACACAACCCTGAGCCATGTGCTCTAGAGTGGCTCTGCTGGAACAGGGAGGTGGGACCAGATGTCCCACTGTGGTCCCTTCCCACCTATCTGACTGTGTGAGAAGTCTCTCCCTGGCAGCCAGAGCAGCCTGGACAGAGGAGCTGGAAGAAGAAACCCTGGGCTGGGACCAAGTAAGCACAACATGTGAAAGGTGGTAAGGGAGAGGCATCTGTGTGTGAGGACAACTTGTTAGTGCTTCCTTTGAGCTGTGTCAGGGGAGGATTAGGTTGGATGTCAGGACAAGGTTCTTTCCCCAGAGGTGTTTGGGCACTGAACAGCTCCCCAGGGCAGTGGTCACAGCCCCAAGGCTGACAGAGCTCCAGGAATGTTTGGGCAATGCTCTCAGGCACATGGTGGAGTGTTGGGGATATTCTGTGCAGGGTCAGGAGTTGGACTATGATCCCCGTTTGCCCCTTCCAACTCTGAATATTCTGTGATTCTGTGTGATCTCATCCCCATTTTCCAGTCACTCATCTCCTTTTTTTTTCACCCTTATTTTGCTTTTGCTCTTCCTGCTTTTCTCTTCCAGCCTTGTCTCCCCTTCTCTCCCTGCTGTCTCGCATGTATCAGCCTTTCCTGCCACAAATCAACCCTCTGAGGAGCTCCAAAGGGATTCTTCCCTTTGTGAACTCTCTGCCTTCTTTCTCTTTTTAATCTGCACTGTTCCACATTACATTGCCATTGATTTCATAGACCACCATGAATTTTACTGCCTGTCAAACAACAGCACAATTATTTGGGATTCTATTGTGGTAGAACTTGACACTCAGCTCTGGAGCACTTGACACTTCCCACCCTTGCTGGAGCACACTGACAATCCAGGAGAGCTTTGGGAGTGATTGTGGGGTGACATTTTGGTCCATTGCTTCAATGTGGCATGTTGGGGGTGGAATGCTTTGTCAGCCCATGGATAAACACTCCAAAGATTCCCACCTGCTTGAATCTGGAAATGCCATGTGGAATGTGGAAACTCTTACAGGGTGTTAACACCCCAAACCAATTACCTCCTTCTCTCTCTGAATAATTGATGGGAAGAACACTCAGCTGTGGTGTTGGTGTCCATGGGCTGATCCCAAAACCTTCCCCAGTAGGATCATAGAATTTTAGGTGTTGAAATGGAGCAACCAGCAAGAGATTCCAGAGGCATCATCCAGGTGCCAAATGGGCAGGGGATGGGTGGTGGAAGGTTTGCTTAGAAAATTGGTGTCCAAATCACTCCAAACTCTGCCTTGGCCAAGCAAAGCTCTGCAGTCACTCTCCCAGGCTTCCCTGAGCTCAGGGATGGGACACCCATGTCCCGCTGGGATGGATGTGAGAATAACACCCTGGATTCATACCAAGACTCCCAGGCCAGCCTTGGCTTTGCCAGAAGCTGCATGATTTGGCCAAATGTTGGAGACTGGCTGAAAATGCTAAAGTAAGTGTTTAAACCCCATGGAAATGTGAAAACAAAGATGTCATTGAAGTGGAATTAAGGACTAAAGAGTTGCTAATATCTTCAAAAAAAGGGAGAACCTTTGGGTTAGAAATAGTATTGGAATGTTAGCTGAATGTTAGCTGAAACCTAGAAGGTTTATCTGTCCTACATTGTCTCTGAGAAGGTTGCAACTCCTGGTTGAGATGATAACTTGACCTCAAGCATCTGATAACACTTTTCCTTGTGCTGGGACTGTCCTGGAGCTGCTGATGGTGTGTGTTAGGATAAATAGGCACCACAAAATGGTGAGAGACAGGATTAAAACCCAACATAAAGAACTTTTGGGAAGAGATGAATCCTCCTGCCTCAAGGGAACCCCCAAATTCAGTTGGGAATAGGAAACTTTCCAGAGGCAAAGAGCTCCATTGGGAGTAGGGAATTGCTACCCATGGTTAAGCTGCATTACTGCCTGTCTGCTTTCTTGTTTTCTGGCATGAGAGGAACAAGAGGAATTGGTTTAGAATCTCATAATAGAAGGGTTTTTAAACCAGAGATTTGCCTCCTCACTATTTTCTGAGTGTAAGTTAAGAATGTTTTTACAGTCAGCAAAGGCTTTTTCTCTTGGGTTTCTTTCCCCTTACCACTAATGTAGTGATAAAATTAGGAACCTGAGCAGGATAGAGTTGCTTTCTAGGCTTCCCTAGAGTCTGATGACCTGACATGGAGGTGTAGCCTTTGGTTATCATTTAAAAGTCACAAAGAGTGTCTGGTGGTCCCAGCATGTTGCCATGACCAGCAGGGCAAGAGAAGGTGTAGAGATGTCCCTTCAGCAGATGTGACGACATGGCTGAAATGCTGGGGGAAGTCAGGGTGCTCAGGCACTGGATATTGCCCAGGGAAGTGATGGAGTCACCATTCCTGGAGGTGTTTCAGAGGTGTCTGGATGTGGCACTGGAGGATATGGTTTAGGGGTTCCAGCAGTGACAGGTTCATGGCTGGACTCAGTGAT
>NW_008692123.1:21019-43775 GCF_000695815.1 Acanthisitta chloris
ATTCCTGATGTCCAACCTGAACCTCTCCTAGCACAGCCTGAGGCTATGTCCTCTTGCCTTGTCACTTGTGTACCTGAGGGAGTGACCCCCACGTGGCTACAACCTCCTGCTAGATAGTTGTTGAGACTGCTAAGGTCTGCCCTGAGCCTTCTTCTCTCCAGGTTACACATCCTCAGTTCCTAGCAGCTTCCTGATTTTTAGCCATTCCCAAAAAATACCAACTTCGAGCTGGGAGTTCTCCAGAGCCCCTGGGAGGTGTGAGGATGTGTGGGGTGTGTTTGCACCTGGGCTAGTCCTCCTGTAGATGTCAAGGGTGTGCAGGAATGTTGGGTTGCTGCTGCAGTGCTAGGGCAGAGGAGGCTTTTGTGGCTGAAAGGGACAACTACAGTCCCTCAGCTTGACCTCCGTGCTGGAATTAGCTGCCAACACTTGTGCTTTTCTTCCACCTTGCAGCATTTCCCATGTGGACTCTTTCCTGTTGGTTGGATCCCAGGAATGAAGAAAGCAAACTTGGAATGACTCACTCTCCTACACAGGTCAGTCTTGATTTCATTAATGTATTTCCTAGTTTTTAAAGCTTAAAAATCTCTTAGGAAGTTTTTCCAGGACACTTTTCCTGCACAGTTTACTTCTCTCTGCTTGAGCTGCATCCAACCCTCAACTTCGTTCTTCCTTCTTTTGCAAAGCCATTTTCCAAATGTTTCTAATACACATTTCCAGCTTCCTGCAGTCAGCGCTCGAGCAAATTGTCTACATTTTGCTCTTCATGGATCAGTCCTCAAGGCACAAATCATTTTTGTCACTCTTCTCTGAACTCCCTCCAGTTTGTCAGTATCTTGCTGAAAGCAGCATGCCCAGAGCTGAGCACATTGTCAGCTCCTGCTCACCATTCTCTGCTGCTTTGAATGAACAAATTGATCTTTTTTTTTTTTTTGTGAGCGCATGGAGATGACAAAGTGCATCAACAATCAGGAAATATTTTAAAGAGGGTTTACAAAGCTGCTTTGGATGTGGGGAGGTTGTTGGCCTTCATGTCCTGGCCTTGTAGGAACAGATAACAGCAGCTTAGGAGAGCAACATTCTGCTTTGTGATGTGCCATTATCAGCTGCTATTTCCCAGGGGGTAGTGATGGGCTCATGATTATTATTTTTTTTCCCCCTGGATGATGGAACATGAAAGACACTTGACCCTCTTCAGAGATTCAGTTTGTTCAGTGAATAACTCTTCTTGGCTCCAATTAATTTTGACACCAGAGTAAATCTGTCAACAGTGGAAACATCTCCAGGAGTGGTGATGGCCCCAAGTTTGCAGGCAAAGGGGACACCTGCAAGAGGTCCCTGTTGATTTCAGGGTTCATTTTCATGGGGGGATGAGCCCTGAGAGCATGGCCTGTCTCCTCATGTGACGGAAATCTGGATTTCCTTTCTTTCCTCTTTTTGGGGCACAATTCTTCTCCTCATCTTCTCCACTGACTCTATTTTTAGGTGGCATGGTGATACTTCATCAAAGGTTGGACTTAATGATCTTGGAGTTTTTTTTCCAACCTTAATGATTATATGATTTAATACCTACAATGAGGGGATATGTGTTGGGAACTTGGGGGCTCTTTCTTGCTCCCACTGATGTCAATAAACACCTCCTCTCTCATGGCACTAGAACATGACTTGGACTCTTCTGCGATCCCAAATCCAGAAAATGGAGATCTACAATGTCTTTCTTGGCCAGTTGCAGGACAAGGGAAGGACTTGAGGATCTTAGCTGAGCCTTTGTATTTCCCATTCCAGAGCCCCAATGTGGATCCACTCTAATCCCACCCTCAGATCACAGCAGAGTCTTTTGCCTTGTGTCTGTGTTGGAGCTCTCAGGTTGCCTCTTGCTGGGTGGCATTGAGGCCTGGAGCCCTCCCAGCTCTTTTCGTTCTATAGTACCCCCTAGGTTTGTGCCTCTGCAAAGCTCTGAGCCTTTGTGCCTCGTGCTCAGCTCCTGTTCTGACAGGATTGTCCTTTGTGCACAACCCCATCAACAGCAGCAATTTCCCAGCTCTAATCCCAGCAAGTTTTTTTATGCTCAGCCCTGGTTTGCTATTGCCTTTGGTCAGCCTTGTGGAATTACTTTCCCCAAACTGTTGTCAACTTGGGTCATTTTGTGTTACTTGTTTGAACTTGTCAAATTTCATTTCAGACCTGGGTAGTACTTGACTCATATTTACTTCAAACTCCTCTTCCTGCAGTTCATTGCTTTCATTATTTATAGGTGTTCTTGAAAGCAGATCTGCTCAGCTCCTTACTGGGCCTGTATTTCACATTTAATGAGGACTTTTGCAATTTCATTACATTTTTTTTCCTCCTCAAGTCCAGGTGGTTCATTGTACAATGGGTTTTTCCTCTGTGCCTCCTGGTGCTTTATGGGCTCTTTCTACCTTGATTGAATTCTCCCCATAAACATATTCATGAGAAGCCTCATGCCCTAAAACAATTGCCAGGATTCCAAGTGCAAGCACAGCCTGTGTTGTGCTGGAGGTATCACCCTGCAAGGAAACCATAGTCCAAATGAGCCTTGTTTTGGGTCTTACACATCCTGTCAACCTCAGAATGTTCCAGTGTTGGAGGTTTCTCTCACAGCTTCTCTTTACACCAAACCTTAGGCTGTTTTCAGTTGTCTTGGAGTTGTTCTGGACTCTCTGTGAGGCTCATTCAGCAATGTGAGGAAAAGAGAGATTTGTTTACCTGGAGATATTTGAAGGGAGAGATCAAAGCCCCAAATCACTGGGGACAGAGTGGCTGGAGAGCACCAGGCAGAAAGGGAGCTGGGAGTTTGGAGAGACAGGGAGCTGACCATGAGCCAGCAGTGTGCTCAGGTGGGCAAGAAGGCCAGTGGTATCCTGGCCTGGAGCAGGACCAGAGTGGTCAGCAGGACCAGGAGGTGATTCTGCCCCTGGACTCGGCACTGGTGAGGCCACACCTTGAATCCTGTGCTCAGTTCTGGGCCCTCAGTTCAGGGGGGACATTGAGGGGCTGGAGCAGGTCCAGAGAAGAGCAACGAGGCTGGTGAAGGGACTGGAGCAGAAGTGCCATGAGGAGAGGCTGAGGGAGCTGGGGGTGTTCAGCCTGGAGAAGAGGAGTCTCAGGGGAGACCTTATCACCCTCTGCAACTCCCTGACAGGAGGTTGGAGTCAGGTGGGGGGTGGTCTCTCCAGGCAACCAGCAGCAGGACAAGAGGGCACAGACTCAAGCTCTGCCAGGGGAGGGTTAGGTTGGATATTAGGAAGAGATTTTTTTATAGAGAGAGTGCTCAGGCATTGGAATGTGCTGCCCAGGGAGGTGATGGATTCACCATCCCTGGACGTTTTCAAGCTGAGACTGGATGTGGCACTTAGTGCTCTGCTCTAGTTGACAAGGTGGTGTTTGGTCACAGGTTGGACTCGATGATATTTGAGGACTTTTTCAGCCTGTTCTCTGATTCTATCTCTCTGTTTAGCACTTGCCCCCAAGCCTTGCACAAGGGACCTTGGTCAGTGAGTAACCCTCAGTCATTGCTGCAATTCCAGTGTTATTAGCAGGAAAACCAGTGCTGATATTTCCACAAATTCCCCCCCAAATCTCCTGGGCAGAGGTTTGCAAAGATGTGCTGAGCTGGCCAGAGCCTTTGCCATTGCACAGTGCCACCTGCCTTCACTCACTTGCTCCCACCTGGGTAACTGCACATCTTAAAAAACGTCAACATCTTTCTGTTCCCAATGCTCATGGTTATCCTAAGCATCAGCTCCTTGCTGGTGGTTCAGTCTCATCTTAATCCTCTGAGATCTGGGCAGATATGTGAGTGCTGAGACTACCCTACAGAGATGTTTGCTGCGTCTCCTGACAGAATTATTGCGCAGAAGAGTTGCATCTTTCCCATCAGCCTTTCCTAGCTCCCTAAGACACAAATCCTCTTGAATTTGGAAGTCTAGACTTGCACACATCAGACATGCCTGCAGGCTTCCTTCAGATGTTGCATCCAGGTTTTGTGGAGTTTATTGAAATCCTTATTTTGCTTGTTTTAATGAAAGAGGCTGTTTTGCTGTTAATGAGTTGATTACTTTCTGTGTGCACTTGATGCTCTTCAGTTTGTCACCCACTCAGGTTCAGCTCTTTTGGCTGTTGGTGGCAGTGAGTCTTTGTGAGGCTGTTTGGAGAAAAGGAGGCTCAGGGAGGATCTTCTTGCTCTTTACAACTCTCTGCCAGGAGGTGCAGCCAGGTGGGGTCAGGCTCTGCTCCCAGGAAATTTCTGCTCAAAGGAATCACAGCCTGCAGCATTTTTCTTGGTCTGCAGTGCAATGTTTCATGCTCTGTGAAATCCAGAAGGATTCACAAATCCTAGTGTTATACCTGATATAATTTTGAGGTGAGAACTTATTCCAAATGGAGGATCTCTTGGAGGTTGGGCACCATGGACTTGTAGAAATGATGCAGTGGATCTTGCACAAACTCCACCCTGAACTTTTAATGCTGCACCCAAGGGGATCAGGAGAAGGGAAGGGTCTATATGACAGTTGGATCTACAATTGGACCTTGGAGAGAGCAGGGATAAGTTGCCTAAAGGGTTGGGAGTTCACTTGAGGTCTCCGAGTAGCCTGGAGTGACCCCAGAACACACCTAGAGCCTCTGCTCTGATGCTGGAGGAATTCTCCTGCTTTAGGGTTCATGCAGCCAGTTTTTCCCAGCAAACTGATCCCTTGGTTCCTTCTCCTCCTTTTCCCTGTGCCCACACACATCAGAAAGCCTTTTTCCAGGTTTCCCAACCCTCCAAATCTGTGTCACCTTTCCAAGGAGAGAAACAGAACTACCAAAACAAGGGGAAATCAGTTTGCGGGGAAGATTTCTCCAGCAGAAAACTTCCTCCTCCCCAAACAGGATGCACCAAATCACAAGATGAGGAAACCTTTATAAACAGAAAGTCCATCTGTGTCTGCCAAGCCTTGGAAATGGCTGGGAAATGGGTGGTTTTTTTTTGGGAGTGACCAGTTCATTGCTTTGCTAAGTATCTTTCTAAGCCACCTCTTGTCAGAAGAAGAGAATAAATGAAAAGAAAGAGAGAGAGAGAAGAGAGAGAGAGAAAAAGACCTTTGCATAGCTTGAGCCTTTGTGCCGTGCATTCAGACTGATTTGTACCCTTTGTAGTCTTAATTATTTGTGAGAGCAGGATAACAGGAGTACCAAGCTCACCCATTCTTCCCTGCATAAAAAAAGGCACACAGAAGCCGCTGATCGGTTTTGAATTAGCAAACATGATACTAAAAAAAAACCCCGGAAAAAAACGCAGGCAGGAGGGGGGAGGAGGCAGGGAGTGCATAAAAAAAATTCATTAATATCATCAGGGATTAGGAGGCTGATTAAAGTGTAGCTGTTAGCGTATGCAAATGAGCGATAGGCATTTATCAGAGCCTGTGCAAGCTGTCTCAGAGCTGTAAAGCCCACGTATGTTTTGCAGCTGATTAAAACAGTTTTAAGTTCTGGAGGATTTTTTTTTGGGGGGGAGAGAATAGGAGGAAAAAAAAAAAAGGAAATGAAAAAGCAGCATCATCTATCCCTTTCCTTTTGGCTAAATTCCTCTAAGTGCACTCCAAGCCTTTCCACTCCAATGCACTCACTTCTCTCTCGCTTTCTCTGCCGGGGAATGAGACTTTGGGAAGGAAATGAATGCAAACGAAGCACGAGGCTTGCACCACCTTCCTCAGCTTTCCCAGGAGCCTCCAGAACGGGGCCAAGGGAGGCTGAGCCCCAGCAGCATCTCTGAAGGATGGCACCAGGCCAGGCTTGGCCCCTTGGGGAGAAGAAATGGGCTGGTGGCTCTTCTTCAGCAGCTTCAGACAATCAGAAATTTAGGGGTTGGAATGGAGCTTAGAGATCACCCAGCCCCAACCCCTGCCCTGGGCAGGGACAGCTCCCACCAGAGCAGGTTGCTCAAGGCTCATCCAACCTGGCTGTGAACACTGCCAGGGTTGGGGCAGCCACAGCCTCCCTGGGCAACCTGGGCCAGTGTCTCACCACCCTCATAGGGAAAACTTCTGCCTAACATCTAGCCTATATTTCCCTCTTTCAATTTCTCCCCATTCCTCCTTGTCCTGTCCCTGCAGTTCCTAACACAGAGTCCCTCTGCAGCTTCCCTGGAGCCCCTTCAGCTCCTGGAAGGTGCTCTGAGGTCTCCACACAACCTTCTCTTCTCCAGGATGAACAGCCCCAACTCCCTCAGCCTGTCCTCATAGAGGAGATGCTCCAGTCCTCTTAGCAACTTCATGGCCTCCTCTGGACCTGCTCCAACAGTTCCCTGTGTTTCCTCCAGTGAGGACAGCAGCTTTTATGCAGTTTATCACATGAACCCATAACTTTATCACGTGGCACCTGAGCTTATCCCATACATGGACTGAGCAGCATGGGAAGATCCCTTGGAAGAGCATTCCCAGCTCCCAGCCTGCCAGTTTACCATTCTAAACCAACAATGCTATTGAAAGTGGTTCTAAGTTCCCTGTCAGATTCTGCTCCATGCAATCTTGGCAAGGGAGGTCTTTGCCTAACAGTAATTTTTGTTGCCATTGTTGCATATTTGGAAATTAATCAGCTTTGGCCATTTATACTTGCAAAGATTAGTCCTTTTGAGCCTCAGTCTCTCATTCCTCAGGCTGGCAAAGGCTCCCAGTGCTGCAGGAAGGATGCAGCCAGCCTGGAGGAAGGGCTTTGTGCCTGGCATAGACAAAGAGCCCTTCCAAGCATTGGGGAAGAGCTTTGGCAGGGCCTGGACTGCATCCCACCCTGTGGCTCCTCTGCAGCCTCCTGGTTACTCAGTGCTCTGCCATAGCATTCATTACCAACACATCCAAGAGCTGGAAGAAAGATTGTGACTGGGTCGAAAATGGGAAACAGCAGCAGAACAGCTTTGGAAATAGCTTGGGAGTGACTCAGGAAGCCACAGCTCTGCTCAGCACAACCTGTAGAGCATCAGTGGTAGGAGGTCCTTGTAAGGGCAAGTAGGAGGAGCATGGAAGAACTCAGCAGCAAGGACACTGGGATGCAGGGATGTATAGCAGGTTGGGCACAATTGTTCATCCAGCTCTGTGAGCCTCAGCACAGGAAGGTGTTTGACCTGGTGGAGCAAGTTCAGAGGAGGCCACCAAGATGATTAGAAGGTTGGAGCTCCTCTACTATGAGGAAAGGCTGAGAGAATTAGCACTGTTCAGCCTGGAGAAGAGACTCAGGGAGACCTTAGAGCCCCTTCCAGTGCTGAAAGGGCTCCAAGAGAGCTGCAGAAGGACTTTGGGACAAGGATGTATGGGCAGGATAGGGGAATGACTTTAAAGTGAGAGAGGTTAGGTTTAAATGAGATATTGGGAAGTAATTCCTCCCTGTGAGGATGGTGAGGCACTGGCACAGGCTGCCCAGAGCAGCTGTGGCTGCTCCAGCCCTGGGAGTGTTCCAGGCCAGGCTGGATGGAGCTTTGGTCGATTGGAAGGTGTCTTATAGCTAAGTGGGACAATCAGCTCTGGCCATCACTGACTCAACAGGGGAAATGGACACCATTCTGGGAATGTCACTGGGATCAGCAAGGACAAGTAATGCTTGTGGAAGGAGGGAATGCTGTGCTGAGCCTGCTGCTCTCAGCTTCGGTGTCTGTGCCCAAGCTCTGACAATGGAGAAGGATCACTGATCTATCCATTCTCTTTTGGCCAAGCCTTCCTGACTCAGCAGAACCCTAACCCATTTGGGGGCTCATCTGTGTCATCATTTCCTTTCCAGGAGCGTTCCCAGGATGCTTCCATGGCAGCATCACCCTTCTCTGTATCTTTTCCATCTCTTCTGTGGGACTTGTGGAACGGGAGCAGAGGTCATCACCATCCAAGACTGGCACAGAATCACTCCAATCCCTGCTTCATTCTCTCCCCCTATTCCAGTGGCAAAAAGGAGCAACAGCTGAGTCCTCAGGTGAGAAGTCATATCTAAATAGATGTCTGATTGGCTGTAAACCACAAAAGGTTTCCTCCGCCAGGCTACAGCAGTTTTACTTGCAACAGGAAGTTACAAACCCACTGTTTTTGGTTAAATCCCAGAAATAATCCACTCTGGAATGTGTTGTTTCATGGAGCCTTTTAACAGAGCGGGGATGAGCCAGCCAGGCATCCATCAGTCATGGTCAGAGAACCAGCAAGGTTGGAGGAGACCTCTAAGATCATCAAGTCCAACCATTAACCTGTCACTGCTATAACACTGAACCCTAAACTATATCCATGACCAGATCCAGATGCCTCTTAAACATCTCCAGGGCTGGTGACTCCACCACCTCCCTGGGCAATATTCCCTGAACACCCTAACAGGGAAAACATGTCCCCTAACATCTAATGTAAATCTCAGGATGATTTCTGAGTTTCAGAGGAGCTTTGGGGCCAATTTGCTTGTGCTGTTCTCTTGGCCAAGGCAGTGAGGAGACAGAAGCAGCTGCCGAGCCAGAAGAGCTGTACAGGAAGAAATACAGCTCGACTTCTAAGCACTTTTGGACCTGTCCAAAGGCTGGAGCTGGCAGCTGGAATTGGAGTCCAAGATGTATTGCAGTAATTCTGCCAAGGAAGTGCTAACAACAGGAAACACAATGCAAATCTAATCGAGGTCATCAGCCCCTTTTCCTTGCATAAGGACTTAAATATGTGCTGCTATTGCAGTTACTTAAGTGTAATTGCTCAGGGCTTTACGCTGGCTGAGCTTGTGTTCTTCCTTCGGGTGATGGATTGGTTCCTGACCCTCCTTGGGTGTGCCCTGCAAATATTTACACACCTCCACTCAAAGCCTTGGTGTGTTTACTCAAAGGGATGGCAATGAATATGCAGGAGAAGGAGTTTTCACAGCTCCTCAGAGCTATAGTGTTGCCTGTGGGATATGTATGATACCTGTGCCTGGGAGCTGATGATGGATGGTGGTCAGGACTGGGTGACACATGCAAGATGCTTCTGGAGGGATCCAGAGAAATGGTTTGCTTTGCTTTAGGTAGGGAAAACCTCCTTGGAACAAGTTCTGAGTGATGGCAGAATTGCCACCCTTGAAAAGATACTGGTTACTCCCTGCTGGCACCAAACTTCCTCTCGTGCCACTGCCTGGGAGCAACTGGGGGTGTCAAGGAGAAAATGGGAGAGTCTGGAACCACACTGGGAGGACCAGTCCTTGGGCCCTCCAACCCTCAGAGCTACTTCCAGCCCTGATGCAGCTGCCCAGGCTTTGGCCATCTGTGGCATTGCTGGAGTTAACAGGGCTGAGAAGCTGATTTCCCAGCCAAGTGTGCTGCAATGGGACAACTGAGATGCTCCGGAATATTTACTAACAGGCAGAACATTTGGAAAAACCCCACTATATCCAAGCACACATAATTACCACAGCATATCATGCTTTCATTTTGCAGCTTCCTTGCTAACTCCTGGCACAGCTCTCTGGCAGGGACAGCGTGAGGTAGTGAACAAGCCATCCATGAGGCCTTTCCCATCCTGGCTGTGCCAAACGATTGGATTCAGCCCCAGCTGAAGCTTTAGGTTTGCTTTAATGTGCAGCTGCAAGTGACATATTTCTGGTTTACCAGCCTGCCCAGGTTGAAGGACAAAGTGAGGAGGACTTGTTTAGGGTAGGTTATGTTAGTGTGAGCCTGTTGCACATTCCCATCTCCACTGCATCTTCCTTGTTGGCTTGAATTTTTCCCCAGAGGAGAAAATGATGCCTAGAACAGGTAAGACATTTTTCAACCTCCTAGTGACACATTTCAGCCTAAATTCATGCTCTGACTGTCACTAAATCCATGTGCTCCTTCAGTTCCTTTGCCTTTTGCAACCAGAAGTTTGTTGAGGGACATAGACTTCTTCTTTCCAGGATTTCAGAGCTCCTGGGGGGATTCTGCCTGATTTCTCCTGCTGCAGGTGAGGAAATACTATGGCCCAGCCCCTAAATATCTCCATGGCTGTGAGGCTTGACCACGGTATACTAAGGGAACTCCCAGCTCTGGAATCTGCCTCTAGCACACCCATTGCTTGTGATTTTTGCACCTTTTTCTGGGTCTCTTTTGCTGTGCAGGGAAAGCCTCGTGGCGGGGGGGCAGGTGACAGATTGTCACCTCCCAGGGTAGGGGTAGAAAGCTGCCCATAGGCCCAGGAGCACTGCAGAAGGACATTACCAGGCTGCATGGTGGGCTGGGAGCAGGTGGAGGTTGAGTGGGATGTTCTCTATCTCTAAGTTCTGCTGGGTTGTGGTTGCTGAGTCTCTGGTGGTACAGATCAGCTTTCTGTAGCTTGGTAGAGCTCAGTTCTTGTTTGGAACCATGGATTTGCTTTTTAGATTGGAAAAGTGCAAACTCAAGCTCCTGAGCCTTCCATGAAGGCTTTCTGCTCCCACAGAGACTTCCTGCAGCAACTCTCTCAGCACTGTGGTGGCTCAAAGAGTTGATTTTAGGAATGGGAAGATCACAAGCATTTGAAGATCTGCTCCCTGGTGGTGGTGGTGCCGGGGGTGGCACAGGCAACACAACACGAGTTGTGTTGATATTAAAGGTGCAAGGAATATTATCTTGCACCTTTAATGTATATCATATCACATAAAACGGTTTGACTTTGAAAGGACCTTAAAGTTCACCTAGTTTCAAACCCTCTGCCATGGGCAGGGACACCTCCCACCAGCCCAGGTTGCTCCAAGCCCCATCCAACCTGCCCTGGAACACTCCCAGGGATGGAGCAGCCACAGCTGCTCTGGGCAACCTGTGCCAGTGGCTCACCAGCCTCACAGGGAAGAATTTCTTACTAACATCTCATTTAAACCTAATCTCTTTCACTTTAAAGCCTTTCCCATTGTCCTGTCCCTCCATCCCTTGTCCCAAGTCCCTCTGCAGCTCTCTTGGAGCCCCTTGAGGCACTGGAAGGGGCTCTAAGGTTTCCCTGGAGCTTCTCTTCTTCAGGTTGAACACTCCCAGCTCTCCCAGCCTGGCTCCATGGCAGAGCTGCTCCAGCCTTCTAACCATCCTGGTGGCCTCCTCTGGACATGCTCCAGCAGCTCCACATCCTTACGGATCTCATCAGGTCCATTGCAGCAGATGTTGGCTCTGCAGGGAGGAAACTGGCTGTGTATTCCCATCCATGTGGATGTATTCCAGCTCCCAGGAGCAGCCTGGGAGAAGGGCCCAGCTTTGCCCTTGCTCCCAGGTGGGCAGCACAGCCCCAGGGAGGTGGAGGGAGCAGTTTGCTGCCAGCCCTGGAGCTGGAGCAGGTGGAAGCTCAGAGCCTTTCACGCCTTCCTTACCAGAAGCTCCTTCCTCCCTTGCAATGCCTCTTGCAGCTAATGTATGTTCCTAGAAGTTCAGCTCTGGATTGTGCTGCATGGCCTTTTAGAAATTCAATTACAGCCCCTCTTGTCTTGCCACAGTTGGGATTGTTCTTTGCCTCATCTCATGTTTGTCAGGGTTTTGTTTTGTTCTCTTGCAGCCCAAGATGTCCTTGTTGTAAGTAGCAGCGTCTCCTCCTCCAGCCCTTTTACCTTTGCTGCCACACTTCTGCTGCTCTAAAGATACCAAAAGGTTTTAATTACAATTAAGCCAAGTGATTTCTACAGTTCCTAGCTAGAAACAAACAGGCTGTTTGGGATAATGGAGGTAATGGGTTGCATTTCGACTCTGCTCCTAACCTCTGATTTCCTCTTGTCATATTTGATGTGGTTAAATCGATTCTTTCTGCCATTGAATGTAGCCTTTTTTTCCTTCGAAATTCCCTTGTAAAGCATGTGTTTCCTCACATCCTTGTTACCCTAGGACATGCTGCTGCAGCTAAACAGGCCTGTAGTCATGCTCCTTTGCAGAGAGGTCTGCAACGGAGAGGGGAAGCTGTGCTTGTGCTCTCCCATTGCTGGAAAAGAAAGCAAACATTCCTAGCTCCCTAAAAGTCAGGTCCAATCCAGGCTTTGGGTGTGCATGTGTTTGCTGAACTCACTGTGTGTGCTGGGCTTGGGACTCAGCTGCTTTGGGAGTACAATCTTTGTGCATGGCCTCAGTCCTCCCAGGCTCCCATTGAAGGCATCAGGTTTGGTCCATTGCTGACTGGGAAACATTCTTTGTTCCCAGAGCTGCTCAGGGTACAGCCCTTGTGCATGGCCCCAGTCCCCTCCAGGCTCCCATCAAAGTCCATTGCTGACTGGGAAACACAATGTTCATCTTTGGAGTTGCTCTCCAAGTGCTTTACTAGGGCAAAGTGACTTTTCTAGGCAGGGAATTAATTGCGATTATTTCAGTGGCCAAGAAATACAATCTGTATCATTAGTACAAAGTGACTTAAGCCAGCCAAGCAGTTATCATTCTGGAGTAGTTTCATTTAGGTCACTTAAAGCCTTGATTAATTAAATAGTGCTATGTGATTTCTTTGGAAACTTTAATCCACAACCCAGACTTTTGATTAAAATAGACACAATTCCAGGCAGCTCCTCACAGGGACCACCCCATGGCTTTAAAAACAGGCTTCTCACTGCTGCTGCCTTGGATTGGTCTTCATTACGTGCTGCTCGAATTGCCCTTTGCCTCCTGCCTCCACCCTGAGCTCAGGACCAATTCAACCCATCTGCTTGTGCTGTTCCACTCTGCCTCATCCTTCTCACTGGGCTTGTTTTGTACAGCAGCACAGTCATAGTCTGAGACAGTGAAAAGGGAGAAGGGAATGTTCTCCAGCCAGTTTCATGGGAATTTCAACCTTGGCTGGCATTAGATTCGTTTGTGTTGCTGGCAGGTCATGGAATTCAGGATGGATTGGGTTGGGAGGGACCTCAAAGCTCATTCCACTCTGCCTCATCCTTCTCACTGGGCTTGTTTTGTACAGCAGCACAGTCATAGTCTGAGACAGTGAAAAGGGAGAAGGGAATGTTCTCCAGCCAGTTTCATGGGAATTTCAACCTTGGCTGGCATTAGATTCGTTTGTGTTGCTGGCAGGTCATGGAATTCAGGATGGATTGGGTTGGGAGGGACCTCAAAGCTCATCTCATTCCTTTCCTGTGCTTCCAGGGGTGGCATCTTCTGTTGGAATTTCATCAGACTTGTGTCTCTGCAGCACCTTCAGTTCCATAGTGTTTGACAATTGGTTGCTTGTCTTAATCTTTGGGAACACTCAATTATTCCTGGATTACATCATAGCTGAGTTCATAGACTCATCATGGTTGGAGGAGACCTCTAAGATCATCAAGTCCAACCCTTAACCTGCCACTGCTGGAACCCCTAAACCCTAAACCATATTCTCCAAAGTCTGTTCCTCCAGGAGTTTAAGTGTGTTTCCCCCAGGACTGGGCTGCAGCTGAGCCATAGGTAGCATTTGCTGCTCCAAGAAATCCAACTTCTCAGTCTCTGGATGCTTCCCAAGTGTGATGGTGCTTGGATTCCCATGGAGAAGGCAGGGAACATACCAAGTGTGATAGTGGTTGATGGTTGGTTTTCCATAGAGGTGGCAGAGAACACAGCAAGTGTGATGGTGGTTGGATTCCCATGGAGATAGCAGGGATCGCTCTGCTTCTGCACAACTTTACTTAACAGTTATTGGAGTTCCCTGGGAGTTGTCCAGTCTGAGGAGGAAGGAATAAGAGCAGCAAAGAGAAGTAAGAGACATAGAGACTTTCTGACCACGTTTCTAATCCCAGCACCAAATGCAGAGCAGTATGAACATGAGCATTGCATGTAAGCATCACTTTAAAGCCCTGCCTGACCCCCTGCTCCAGAGCACAACCATTACCTCTTTTTTTTGAAGCCAATAATCAATGAGGCTCTAATTTGTTACATTGACAGTTTTGCTGTTTTCATCTGCATGAATTAATTAACAGCAAGATGTTTCCTTGCAGGTGTGAGAGTACGGGGGCTCAGGAGGCCCAGAAGTTTTGACCTTTGTGGGAAAAACATCACAATGAGGTTAAGCCTTGGGTGTTGTTGATGGAAGATCTGGTGGTTGCTCTGATCTGGTGGCTGGGAATACATTACCTGGGGCTTCCAGGCAGTGCCTTGGCTCAGTAGGCTTGGCAGTGCCACTGGGAAGTGGCCAAAATGGGGAGTGGAGGATGGAAAAATAGAGCAAACTCCACCCTGGATCCCCTTCCCTGACTCTAAGGCATTCTTCTGTCTTAATCTCTGCAGCTGCAGCTTGGCCAGGAGGCCCTGGGACCTGCACTCTGCTAATTGAAGTGCATTTGGATCAAGGCTGTCTCAGCCTCAAGTGCAGCTTTGCTTTCTGAAGCATCATCTCTAATGCAGCTCGTGCTGATGCAGTGGGAGATAGGGGCACAGTGAAAAGAGGAGAACAGGAGTATTATCCAGGTGCACCTCGAGGTACAGCACTTGGCTTTAATTGCTTCTGGAGCTCTTCACCTGGGCCTCAGCGCTAGGGCTAATGCAGAAGGGTCCTCCATTTATTTCCCTCAAGAGATGGTCGAGTTGCTTTCTCTTTGTTATGACGATTGAGAAGAGCAACTGGCTAAAGCCTGAGCTGCTACTTAACCACCTTTGATCTCCCTGGGCTTGGGTGGAGCCTTGGCTGCCAGGCTAAGAGCTGCAGAGCACAGGGACAACACTCAGGAGGGATCCAGGGACCTGGGGCTTTGTCTCTGCTGCTGTGGCAGCACTTGAAGCTTTGATTTGCCCTTGAACAGGTGCAGTTTTTGATGGTTAATCCAAGGGTTTTTCTGTGGGAAATGTGCAGTGCAAAGAGGGAGAAAGGAAGTGTTTTACAGGTGGGGGTGGGAGGATGGTGGAACACACAGAGATCTGCTAACAGTGCAAGGAATCACAGGACAACTACTGAGGAGCAGATGCAGATGTTCCCTGTGCTGTGGGCTCACCCTCCTTCTCATTCACTGTGTCATGCATCACTGGCCCAAGAGACAGAAACTCTTGGATCAGGAAAATAACCTTTTTGGGTACCTGCAGCACTTCCTGCCCTGCACAGCTATGCATGGACTCTTCTACAAGCACCACAGTGCTCCTCAACCAGCTCCAGGCTCAGCTTACATCTAGCTAGGCTGGTGCCTCCACACCCACAGGTCCTCTTATACATGTCCCTGGTGGCAGTTTCCCTGCAGGTCCTTCCCTCATGGGGCTGAGGATCCAGTCCAGGCTTTGCTCCATGTTGACCTCTTTGGATTCTTCTCCAAGGCAGGTGCCTGGAGCACAGCAGCTTGGGAAGGCATGTGGGATCACATTGTTTGTGTCTTTAGTGGTAGGTCCCACCTCTCCCCTGGAGGGTGCTCTTCTTTAGCCTCTGTCCTTTCCTTAAGTACTGACTAAGTAGTGCAAATTGAACAGTACCTTGTCACTAGCATTGTGCCATGGGTGTGAGCAAATGGGTTTGAAAGCAGCTTGGAGGAGCCAAAGTTGTGTCCATCACAGGTGAGGGAAATGGCTCAAGGGCTGCCTTGCACCCCTGGCAGTTAGGAGGGCTGAGCCACAATCCATTTGCTCTCCTCACAGCTGGAAAAATAACACCCGTTATTAATCTGTGCTCACTGCTGGGAAACTACAGCTGGATTTTGGTTGCCAAATGGAAATTACCCTGTTTGAGATCCTTTCTGCAGGGGAAGGTGATAGTTCCATCTGCTGTGGCTGGTCAGGGGCTCTGGCAGAAGAAGACACTGCTGCTGAGGGACTGAGCCCTGGTTCAGGTCAGTCATGTCCTCACAGGTTGGAAAACATGTGCCCTCATGCCTTGCCCACCCAAGGGACATTTGGTAAAGTGTCTTCTGGTGCTGTTCCCCATGAGACATTTGAGGGGACAGGTCACACGTCTCATGCTGTGACTTGCAGGGAAGCTCTGGGAATTTGCCTCTCCTCAGCATTCCTGGGAATGTGGAAGCTCACACCTCTCCTGGGGGTGCTGCAACCTCCAAATCCATTCTAGGTGTCCCATCCTAGTGGCTTCAGTGGCAGCTGAAGCTCAGCTGTGAAGGCAGCCTGAAGTGCAGGACTGCTGATGATGCATCATCACATCCAGGGCAGAATCAACTCCAGCCATGACAAGGGAGGACACACAGACCTGGTGGTTCTTCCCTACCCCCTCCAGCCAACATCTCCTCTATGTGAACCCCACATCAGCTGGCTCACAGTCTGTCTTACCTCAGCAGCAATGTCCTCAGAGAGCTGTGTAGACAACCAAAGTGACAAATGGGTCTCTCCACATCATGAGCCATTGGCTCTGCAATGTTGGGTAAGTGGCACAACTTCTCCAAATTGTCCTTTGGGTTTCTTCATGACTTAGCACCACCAGGAAGGCTTTTTTGATGCCTTCATCCTCCTCTGCTGCCAGGCATTGTGCTGTGCCTGCTTTTAAGTGCCTTGCACTGGTCTGTAGCTATTTGCAGTGGCTGTTTGTGCTCTCCCAACAGTGTAAATCAAGATTAATTCCACTGAAGCTGATGGAGTTGTGCCAGTGTAAAACTGCCTGATAAGAGATTCAGGCCATTTCCATTGGGTTTGTTCCCTGGCTTGTTAGAAATTCTCTGTGTTGCTGTGGGATGATAAAACCTTGGGATTCAAAGGCAGTTGCACTGCAAAACACCATTCAGAAGGGGTTGGACTTCACATAATGCAGCAACACAATCACTTACAGCAGTTTGGGTTTGATTGTGGAGCAGGATCAGGGGGTTTGGAGGAAGAGAGGGAGGAAATGAAGCAGAGAAGGAGGAAGGAGAGAACGGAGGTGTCATTGCACAACACTGAAGGCAGCAATGGCAGGTTGGGGTTTCAGCACCCAGCTGACAGAGGTGGGAGTTGGTAGTGTCCAGCAGAATGAGGCTGACTGGGTCCCAAAGTCCCTGCAGTGCTGGGTCCTGGGGGGACCCACCAGCTCAGAGCCCAAGTGGCCAATGCAATTCATGACTTGGTGCAAATTGACCTTGCAGAAGAGCCCAAGTGCTGAGCTCACCAGCTCCAAGGCTGGGAAAGTCTCTCCAAAAGAGCTGCTGTCTCACCTAGCCATGTGTTTGCCCCCAGATTCCACCTCTTTTAACACAGTGTAAACAGAGGCAGTGCCTGTGTCAGAATGCACCATGTCCTGGGGGATGTGGCATGGAAAACCCTCTGGGGTTTCTCCTTGGTTCTACAAAGCAAAAGGAGGAATCATTCAGATTTCTTTCCATGCTATTAATGGTTGAACTCAATGACCTTAAAGGTCTCCTCCAACCTTGATGATTCCATGATTCTACTCCTAAGGAGATTTTTAGCTGACATCTGCTTTCATCCACCTTGCACCAACCTAATTTTCCCTTCTTTGTGGGGATTGGAACTCCTTTCAGCTACTGTCCAATGCACATTCCCCTCCTGAACTCTCCTTCTTTCCAGATGTTTGCTTGGAACAAGCTGTTCTTCAGCATATGCTTGGCTTCCCCAGCACCTCCCCCAAGAGATCCCAGTGCCAGCAGTTTGGTTCCTTGGCTGCAGAGATGCTTCTGAAGAACTCCAGGCTGGTACAGGTAAGTTTGCTCTTGCACAAGAAACTGAAAGAGTGGGATTTGATTTCCTATGGCTGTTCATAAGCAACTCTATGTTTACATGTGTGGATTCACTTCTCCAGCAATTTCTGCTCATTTCAGAGTGACTAAGAGATTCTTTCTATGTTTCTGTTGGAGAATGTTAGTTGCTTTGCAAAACTGAGGTCAGGGAAGGAGAGATTTGGAGATTGCTTGTGGATTCTTATGTGTCTGATCACAATGGAGTATTTCCTTGTGTGACTGTAGTGTTTTACCTCCTTGGCTGGGCAGCAAGTGGGGTAACAACATGATGGTTTGATGTTGCCCTCATCCCTCAGTGTGTGGGTCCAGGAGCCTGTGCAGAGAACCCAGAGGAGGCACTAAGGTGATTAGCAGGATATGGAGCAGCTCTGCTGTGAGCAAAGCCTGAGAGAGTTGGGGTTGTTCAGCCTTGAACATGTTGCACATCCCACATTTGTTGGGCTGATGGCACTGAACATGTCCCACCTTTTGTGCCATGGTGCCACCCCATTCCAGCCCCAGGGAGCACACCCCACAATGTCCTTCAGGGGCTGAGAAGAGGCTCCTGCATTATTCCCCTGCCTCTCCCCCCTCAGTGCTTGCCTAGGTAATGTTCTTCCCTTACAAATCTCATCTTGCTTCTCTGTGCATCCAAACGATTCCGTGATGGAGCACACAGGGAAAAAAAATTATAATGCCATTAAAAGTTATCATAAATTTCAGATCAGCATCACTTTTAATCCGATACACAATTTTACTGCCTCTATAAAGGAGGTGATTTGCAGGGGCTGAGGCGTCTCCTGGCGCGTTTTACTTCTTTTTAAATTAAACACACCAACTTTGTGCTGAATTCCGAGTGCAGACATAAAAAAGGGGGTAAAAAGGAGAGGGAAGGGACATCAGATGGGAATTGCAATTGAATCTTTATATATGCCATCTTGGGACTGTGCTCCTAAATATAGTGCCAGGTAAATAGATGTGCTGAGATATTCCGAATAAAAAACAAATGTGCCAATGGCAGAGGAACTGAAGCCTGGGAAATGCTTCGCCTGCTGCTTGGCTTTCAGGGGTGAAATGCTCTTGTTTAAAACACTCCAGGCTTGGAGATCTTGTGTAGCTCATGCATTAAATTATCCACTGTGCACACAAGCATGGATTTTATGTTGCAGATGGTATATGATGTGGTTTCTTAGCCTCCCCCACCCCTGGCAGTGCAGCCAGCACCGACTCCAGAGAGCCAATTCATAGAGACATCACATGGTGCCACTTTCTGCTTGGGACATTTTTTCGGGGTGGGAATGGAAACAGACAACATTGCATGGGGAAAGCATGGAAATTAAGAGCAGGGATAAGGGAATTCTATACCAGTGAGGAATATTTTACCTGCTTGGAGGCACAGAGGGGTCACAGGTGCCCCAACCCTGGCAGTGTTCAAAGCCAGGTTGGTAAAGCCTTGAGCAACCTGCTCTGGTGGGAGGTGTCCCTGCCCAGGGCAGGGAGTTGGGACTGGATCATCTCTAAGCTCCATTCCAACCCCTTAGGGAGGTAATTGTCCTGTTCTCATCTGTGCTGGTGCAGCCTCACCTTGAATATTATGTGCAGTTTGGGGCACCTCAATGTAAGAAAGATACTAAGTTATTGTAGGGTTTCCAAAGGAGGCAATGAAGATGGTGAATGGCCTGGAGGGGAAGCTACATGAGGAATGGCTGAGGTACTTGGTCTGTTCAGCTGGAGAGGAGGACACTGAAGGGAGATGTCATCACTGAATACAACTTCCTCATGGATGTGGAGAGGCAGCACTGACCTCTGCTCTCTGACAGTGACAGGACCTGAGGGAACAGTCTGAAGGTGCATCAGGGGAAGGTTATGTTGGATATTAGGCAAAGGTTCTTCTTCCAGAGGTGTTTGGGCACTGAACAGCTCCCCAGGGCAGTTGTCACAGCCCCAAGGCTGACAGAATTCAGGAGTGTTTGGCCAATGCTCTCAGGCACAGGGAGGATTGTTGGGGTGTGCTGGGCAGGGCAGGAGTTGGACTGATGATCCTCAAGGGTCTCTTCCAACTCGGATTATTCTGTCATTTTCTGACATGGTTTATTTTAACCAGGCCTCAGAGAGAGAGTCACTGACACCATTTAGCAGCTCCTCGTTGTTGCTGGTAGGGAAAACATCTCCAGATCTGAAAGAAATGGCAGTTTGCTCAGCAGAACTGTCTGGGCTGGAAGGGAAGCAAGTTCCCTGCATGGCTGCAGCTCCCAGCTCTGCCCCAGCACCCAGGCTGGGCTGGGCTGGAACTCCCAGGGGAGGAGATGCTTGGGAGCAGCCCCCAAATCCCCTCCTGTGCCTGGCACTGGCTGCTGCCTCCTCCCTGCTGCATTCGTGGGCACAGCTGGAGAGCTAAAGCTGGTTTGGGGAGGGGTGCACACCCCTCTCCTCACCTTTTGGCTGATCACTGCTCAGTTTGCCTATCCTGTGGGAGGTGTCCCTGCCCATGGCAGAGCTTGGAACGAGATGATCTTTGAGGTCCTTCAACCCAAACCATGCTGGGATTCTATGAGTCTATGACTCTCTGCTTCCCTTCTGGCTCCTGGAAACCCTTCACCCACCACCCCACTGTTTTTTCCCTGGGCCATTCATGCCCAGGACAGCTCAGAACCCTCAGTTTCTGCAGGGAAGAGCTGAGCTGTGAAGATGTTGCCAGCAGAGCACGATTTGGTGCTGGGCTGAGATGGACACGGCAGTAGAGGGACCACAGTGTGTGGGCAAACCACTTGCTGAGACCTCTGAGCATTGCATTCTCTTCCTCCACCCCCCAGACTTACCCCCACGGTCTCCCCCTCCCCAAAAGCTGCGAGCACAGGCAGCTGGAGCATCATCTCCTCTGCACATCCCCTGCTCCCACTGATTGCTACCCGGAGGGCACTCTGTGCCGTGAGATGACCGTGTACACCTCTCTCTCTCTCTCTTTATTGCTCCCGATTCAAATTCAAGGCTTGTTTAATCAGCAGACATTAGCAACTAGACAGAAGTCTGGCTGGAAGGGAAAGAAGGGGGTGGGCATGGAGGGGGCTTGGGAATGTGCTGCTCTGGAGAGCTGGGGCTGCCTCTCCTGTCTTAGCTTAGCTGCCCAGCTGCCAAGGGATGGACCTGGGAGTGGTGGTGGGGTGGGATGCATGAACCCACCCAGGGATAGGCACTGGGAAAGACACAGGCTGCAGGTGAATGTGCTGAGGACATCCCAGTAGGGTGTGTGAGCAGATTGCAGGTGCAGCGTGAGCTCTTCTCCTCCAGGGATCATCTCCAGCTTGCTGGGAGTCTGGGGGAGAAGATGTTTCCTCTTTTGCTTGCAAAATGTTGGCTTTACTGGTTGGCTTTTATTCCCACAGAAATGATTGCCACATCCCTGAAGGACTTGTAGCTCTGAGTCATGGTATCCCAGACTGGTTTGGATTGGAAGGACCTTAAAACTCATCAACAAGAGGTTGGAGAGAGGTGAGGGATGTCTCTCCTGCCATGGCTGCAGGGAGAGGACTAGAGGGAATGGCCTTGAGCTGAGACAGGGAGGGTCAGACTGGATGTTAGGAGAAATGTTTTCCCTGTTGTGGTGTTGAGGCACTGGAATATTGCCCAGGGAGGTGGTGGAGTCACCATCCCTGGAGGTGTTTAAGGGGCCTCTGGATCTGACACTGGAGATTATGGTTTAGAGTTTAGGGGTTCCAGCAGTGACAGGTTAAGGGTTGGACTTGATGATCTTAGAGGTCTCCTTCAACCTTGATGATTCTCTGATTTTCTGTCCCTCATTTGCAGCCTAATTAGGAGGTTCTTTATGCCTTTCACATTCAGTGCTTGCAGGTGAACAATTTTCCTATTGATTGAGCCACAAAAGTGGATAAACCCCACATAGTTGTGAAGGGAATTGCCTACTATTGATACTGGGAGGGAGCTGGGGCTATATAGTGTAAATTATGCTGCTAATTACACAGGTGTTCATTTGCTGCTCATGGAGCTCATTACCTTCAATACTCCAGGCAGGATCTTCAGCTGAGTGCTGCTATTCATTTGAAAGATGGAAAACAAGGCAAAAACCCCACAAGCACTCATAAAAAATGAAAGAATGAAACGAAAGTCTCAAAGTTCTGCTTTTAAGAAGGGAAATTCTGTGTGTGAGGGTCACTGTCATAGCTTGAGCCACCCATGGTGATCCTTAACTCCTGGCCTACATCTCCAGCAGCAGTGGCTGCACTGCTCTGGCTCTGCTCATCCCTGGGAGTGTTCCAGGCCAGGTTGGATGGGGCTTGGAGCACCCTGAGCTGGTGGGAGGTGTCCCTGACCATGGCAGGGGGTGGAAGGAGGTGATCTTTAAAGTCACTTCCAAACCCAACCCAGTCTGGGATTACAGCAGGGAGTACATGGGAAGAGGAAAGGTGTAGGCACCTCCTGGGGGATCCAAGATCCCACGTGGATGGCGAGGTACAACCTACACTGACCTACCTGAGCCTTTTGAGCTGCTCAGTCCTGAGACCAGGTGCAGCTGTGAAGGACAAAGCCTGAGGTGCCCCAGGGGAATCCTTCCACCCCAGGGAAGGGACATCTGCCCACATCTGGAGCAGGCAGGGTGGGCTGGCTGCTTCCCAGGTGGCTGCTGCAGGCAGGGCCAGCTCAACAAACCCCCAGGGAACTCCCTGCCCTGTGCAGGCACATAGCTGCTGTTTGGAGGGTGCTTTGGGAATGATTTGGAGGGGTCCCCACATGACCAAAACACCCAGACAGGGGCTAACACCTTCCCCCTGCTTTGACAGCCCCCTTGGGCTCAGCAGGGCAGGAGATGTGGGGTATGGGGTGCTCCTTGGCCAGGCACCAGGTCCTGAGGCCTGGGGACCCTGTTCCCCATCTCCCCTTGCTTTGAAAGCCCCAAGCAACCCCTTGGGCTCTGCAGACAGCTCTGGCAGGGCAGGAGATGTGGGGTATGGGGTGCTCCTTGGCCAGGCATCAGGTCCTGAGCCTTGGGGACCCTGTTCCCCATCTCCCCCTGCTCTGAAAGCCCCAAACATCCCTTTGGGCTCAGCAGGGCAGGAGCTCTGTGCTCATGGGGTGCTCCTTGGCCAGGCCCCAGGTGCTGAGCCCACGATGTGCTGCTCAGCTCTCAGCAGTGCCAGGTTTACACGTGGGTGTGTAGGTTTAACTCAGGTCCTTAATGTTATTTGAGCATGGATTTGGACTTGGGTTTTTTTTTTCCTCCCACCACACCCCACCCCCTCCTTTTTTTTTT
>NW_008692123.1:44033-45604 GCF_000695815.1 Acanthisitta chloris
GTGCCAGGTTTGAAAAATAAAAAAAAAAAAAAAAAAAAAAAAGAAAGAAAAAGAAATCTGCAGCAAAAAAAAAAAGCTTCTTGCAGCATTTTAAAGAAAGGCAAAGCCTGTGTGAATTAAAATAAACGCACACATGCACACACACACACAGCCCAGCACAGGGAGGCTCTAAATATATATATATATTAGATGTATATTATATATATGTATCTCCCTTGGTGCTTTTTTTGTTCTGGTGTGATAAAGGATCAAAAGAACTGTCTCTGTTCTAAGCTTCAAGAAGCCTTTTTTAAATTCATTTGGCTTTCTTTAGCTTTCACTTGCTAACATATTTTAGGAGCTAATCTTACATATTTACTATTGTATCCTGACTTTTTTTAACCTTGAAATTCAAGCAAAGGCAGAATGAGAAAAGGGGGAAAAAAGGGAAGGATTCAGAAGAGAAAGCCTTGAGGGGATGTGCCCATGGAAGGCTGAGCCATCTCCACTGTTCCCAGGCACAATGGGAACCCACCCAGGGCTACCTTGGGGTGGCACAACTGCTCCTTGCTCTGGGGCTGGAGAGACATGGATTGGAGGTGCAACCACCACAACTCGGGTTCTTCCATTTGGGGTGGGACAACTGCTCCTTGCTCTGGGGCTGGAGGCCTGGAGAGATATGGATTGGAGGTGCACCCACCACAGCTTGGGTTCTGCCCTCAATCTGATGGGAATCTTCACCTTTTTTTCATGCCTGACTTTGCTAAGAGCATTTCTCCAGGGTCAGAAACCAAGACTGGGCCACAGCAGCTTCAAAGTCAGAGGTGTAGGGGGCTGGAATGCTATTCCCTGTCCTTCCCAAAGTGCTGTAGGGTATCACTGATCTAGTGTGTCTACTGATCATCCTCTTCAGCCCTTGCGGGCAGAAGAAGGATCTATAGTAATACTTGAGACCAGAAGTGGAAGGTCTTGTGGTAGGACTGAGTGTTGCTTGGGAAGGTGTCTGCACTTTCCATCTCAGGGTTGTTTCTGAGCACCATCCATGTCTCAAGGAGACCCTAATTCAACCCTTTGCCTGCTGAGCCTCAAGAATCCCCATGTTTTGCCCTTCAGGGGAAGCCTCAAAGTTTGTGATGGAAGTATTTGTCCTTTCTGATGGGGTCAAGCTGAGGAACCACTTTCCTGGGAGCTTATCTTCACACAGGGTGTGTGCAGTGACTCATTGTCCTCTCACACACAGAGCTTGGAGCAGGATGGAGTTAGGGCTCACTTTTCAGCTTGTAAACACAAAGTGAAAGAGTAACCCCAAATCCCAGTCAGCAAGAAGAAAGTCCTCACTGCATGAGGGGATTAGTGCATGACCTTCTGCTCGGCTTTCTCCTCTGGCAGCATCTCAGCTTCGTAAGGGCTTTGGGATGGATTTCCATGTGAAACCAAGTGGAAAAAGTGGAGGAAGGAGAGAATCAGACCTGGCATTGGTAGATGCAGTCAGGATTCGCTAAGCTGTGTAAAATTTGCTTGGTGGCTCATGGGAGGGAATCTCTGGGTGGTGCCACACAAGGAATCAGAATGTTAAGGAGTTGGAATGGAGC
>NW_008692124.1:0-760 GCF_000695815.1 Acanthisitta chloris
GTGTGTGTCTGTGTGTTGTTTAGAAGCACTGGTGGCATCAAAGCTTGGTGCTGTGGTACTGTGTCAGCAACACTTCAGTGTGGCTTTAAGGGAAAGGAGGAGATCTCAACACCTATTCATGCGGGGTTTTAAACTTCACACGTTCTTGTGAAAGTCTAGTGCTTTCCTGGACACTAATCAGGTATGAACAGGAGGCAATTCAGCTGCAATTAAGCATCTGAAGATGCAGTTTAGTTTTGTGTTCAGGCAGTGGTGCATTGTGTTAGGAATCTCCATAAAGACAGTTTTTAGAATTAACCTTTTGGTTTTGCTATGTTTTGCTTTGCACAGTAGATTGAAGGCACTGGGATAAGAGAGTCCTCACTTTGTAGTTTTGTGTATGTTTTTTCTACTCAAGTAGGAAATACATTTCTGTTTCAGTTTTACTACATTTAGTAGGCATATTCTGGCCAACCTGTTTGTAAACTGCTTCTCAATGATACTGCAATTACAAAACTGAAGAATACAGAGGGAGAGCTGCAACTCATCCCTTTATTTTTAAAACAGTTTTCTGCTGTTCCTCAATATTCAATACTTCTTTTAAGCCTCATGTATTGCAGTGGCCATGTAAGGTCTCCATATTTACTGTGATGTCAAATCTTAAATTGATTTTTTGGCTTCTGCTTCTTCCTTGTAAAGGCTACTTTAGAAGGATTTTATAATTCTTTATCAGAAAGATTTGACACAAAAGACCAGTGAGAAGGAGATGGAAGTTAATCTT
>NW_008692125.1:0-63621 GCF_000695815.1 Acanthisitta chloris
ATGGGGCTCAAGTATTAATATAGCACTGGTCTCAAGGCACTGAAGTCCATGTTTTCAAAAACTTACTAGATTTGGAGTCCTGATGACATAACCTGACCTTTAGGCTACTGACTTAATGTACTTTTAACAACACTTCTATTACAAAACTCTTCTGAAATCAGACACCTAAATGATCTTCTCCATCACAGAGACACAATTCCACACTGCACTGTAAACTTGCAATATTTCTCTAATATTTAGAAAGCTGAATTAACTACTGAATATTTTAAAAAGCCCACATCATGTTTTGAATGCAGTTTATACTTTGGTCTTTGTTTCTGCAACAATCATTTCCAACCACATTGCTAATAGAATGACAAAGACAGCTCGTTCACTTAAACATTTGGGGCAAAACAAGTAGCATTCATGACTGTTAGGCTTTCCTAAAAATCACAGAAACAAATTAGCAGAAGATATACCTACATATTGAAACGTAGTGCACAGCTGCTGCAACAGGTTATTCAACACCTAAGCATTTTCATTGCTTCATTCTGGAAAAAACTTACCATATCCTCAGATTACATTCAAAGAGGCTCTATAATTACATTTGATGTAAATACCATTGTTAGCTACAACTTCTGCTAATTATTGAGGCAAATCACTCAAAAACTGCAGGAATAGACACTAGTTTTGCACTCCTCAAAAGATACTGCATAGAAAGATTGCCTTAGAAAGCTCCCTCTGGCCATTGTTATCATACCTCTACTCCTAAGATTAGTCAGAAATCCATTATGGGCGCTTGTTGCTTCTAACTCATAGTACACTTTAATATTCTTAATAATAGACCAATATTTGGCAGTCATCTATAAGTGTGTACAGACATATTAAAACCTTCAGATAAATCATGTCTATGAGCATCTAAAAATCACAGAAAAACATTATAGAATGAGTTGCATCCTTAATCATATACAACTGAGGTCCTTAAGTCAGGCAGTTTTACGTAATTCACCATCAACTTGGAAACAGTTCACTGCAGTGAACTCTGCAATTAGACAGAAGATGAACTCTTCTTCATAAATTTAACATACTCATATGGACCTAATATAAAATTCTTCAGCAGTAACAGAATTTGGCATAAAATCCTAACAATTGTTATCCTAGCAACTTGAAGATGTTTCAGACATTTCCTATTTTCATGTCTTCCTGAACCTGAACCAGTCTGATGCTCTCAGCTTGAAACCTCTTTACTACTTTATTTAGTTTTCACCTCAAAAAGCCTGCTAATGGAAAGGCAGGGGAAGCAGGTACTTGCAGAAACACAGTGGATACTATAAATCCAGAACAGTCTCACCAACACAGACAGGAACACTGAGTACAAGCAAGGAAGTTTCCTTTTGTGAGAACCACGCTGTGTAGGAACTGCAAGGATAGAAGACCACCTACAAAAGCCTGAGCAATCTCTGTCTAGACAATAAAAAAGCTGGTTCACTACTCCCAAATGACATCCACAAAACAAACTTGATCATCATCATATGTTACATAAACTGAAGATACTATATGAAAAACATTAGCCTTTACCACTTGATCTACAATCTATAAATAGCATAAGGGAGTTCTTACAGTGTATAAATTCCAGCTGTAAGCCTTAAGGAATGAGCACATATTTGAGCAGAATGACTAGGCTTTGCCCAGCAGAGGGCAGTTAGGCAAATCCATTTCAATGAGCACCATGTAGTTTAAGTTTGCTTGGAAGTTTTGCGCAGATGGTGTTTGGTACTTTTTACATTTGTTTTAGAAGATAACTCTCATGAACTTAGCTGTCCATGCCAATTTGCTCTTCTCTGGTATATAACTTCCACAGCAGCCAAGAAGAAACTTTGTTTACTGAGACACTGGAATCTTGCTGAAATGCAACCCAGACCTCATAGGAAAAAAAACCCCAGGTAAGTGCATGAGATGATTCTTACAATTTAGAAGCTTGACACTTCCCCCACCCCCAGAATCACACTTATCTGACCCCTGTGTGAATGTCCCATGTATTCTTCAGTGAAGGCTAATCATCAAATTAAAACAAGAATGCCTGAGAGCAATTTTAAGCCAGATAACATTATATACTGCTTTTCACACCTTGAGTCTTAATACAAAGAACAGTTTCCACCTGGACTTTCATATTTAATCAATTAATGGAAGGATAAAAGCAAAGCAAAAACTGTCCACTTTGGGACACAAATCTCTAAATATTATGAACTCTGACAACAGTGCTACCAGTAAGCAACTGGAGACTACTTACAGGGAAAGGAGGTTGCTTATACATAAGTGCTCAAACAAGAAACCAGAATAATCATGTTCAGTGAACTTGTCATAGCCAAAAGTTGGGCAGAAGAGTTATCTGAAATTTTTAAAAAAAAAAAACAAAAAAACAAACCCAAATACTTCCCCACAACCACACAGACCTGTTGTGAGTGTCAACCATCTGTTGAACTTAACAATTTCTGAAAACTATGTCACGCAAGCCACAAAAAGAAAGACTACTTCTTTCAGGGATGCAGTCTCTTAGATAATACTTAAAAGACATTATGCTTGTTTTCCCAATAGTTCCTTGTTTTCCATACAGTGCGATGAAAAGAAAAACACAGAAACAAGAAACATGTCTGTAAAAAGCAGATGTCTATGTTATGTACATTTACTGCTACATCTATAAACAGACTACTTAGGTTTTGGGATTGGAAGGGATGTCTTTTTTTCCTTTATGGTCTTGCATAATGCATGTTTATTCTATACATAGCAAAAGAGATTCCTACAGGTAAAAATACCATTTAAATTGCAGCTTGTCTGTATTATTTTGTACTAATCATTAATATAATCTGAATCTAGTTTCTTCTTAACTGGGAGACAACTGATGAAACAAAACTTTTGCATGTTTATGAAAGTCAGTCAACAGATAAAAAAATAAACACTGATGCCTTCTAAATGACAAAAAGACTAAGTTAAAGAGCTCATGCCTGTGTTTGCTATGAATAATACACACATATTAGAATTACAGGCTTTAGCACTGTGTTTTTGTTGGTTTTTAACAGAGACAGTCATCTGACTAAAACTACTTTTTCATCCAATCTATTATAAAGAAACTGCTACCGGACAGCTTATAAGGAACAATGACTGACAGTACTAGCAGGCTGCATGCATTTAAATGAAAATGTCAAAACCTCCTAATGCAGTTTGCAACTTCCTTCATTTATTTATTTACTTTTTTAAAATAGGCTCCTTTTGTCTGTAATGCTGAGATGCTGCTCTCACAGGAGCTGGTTGCAGTGGCTAAAGCATGCTGCACCTGTGAGTATGGTGTAACACTCCACACGCTGCATCCTGCTGAGCAGCCAAACCCACTGGCTACCAAAAGGCAGACCCGTCCTATCGTAGCAAATCAAAACCTTCCTCTTACCTCGACTTCCTTGCTCTTCTCTTTGTTTGTGCCCATTGAACTTCTCCCATTGCTGGCAGTCTCCCGCGCTGGAACTACAGAAATCTGCTGGAGGGGCATTTTTACAGTGCTGCAGGTTGCCAGTACCTGTTTGGATGCCTTATATCTTCACTCCCCCCGAGTAGCCCACCTGTATAATTGTTCATATCCTTGCTTTGCCAAGCTCAGCTCTAAATAAAAAGGGGAAAATATTATTTGAGAAACCGTGTTGCATATGCCAGGGTCTTCCATAAAAGAAGGAAAAAGGCAAAAAAAGGCAAAAAAAAAGCTAAGCAGAGCAAATGGCAAACACAAGAGACACAGAAGAAAAAAAAAAAAGAAGCACAACAATCCAGAGTTTCACATGCTCAGAGTGATGAGTTGCTGCAAGTCTGTGTCCCTGGAGCACCACCTCACCCCACTATCCCCCAAGAGCACTGTGGGAGACAATTCAATTTCTCTGTTACCTAATAACTGTCATGGAAACCAAGGAAACCCAGGTCTCTCAGGCCCTTATTAGCGATCGCTTCCCGCTAACGGCACAGGCTCCCACATTTCCAGCAGCTGCCACTTCTGCTTTTGTTTCCCATCTGATTCCACAGGAGTCCACTAAGCACCCCCAGACACCACCTCGCGCTGACTAGGTACAGCAGCAGAAGGCTGAAAAGCTTAGTGTCCTATTTTGGAGTCAAAATCTCCTCCTTTAAAAGCACAGGATAGCTTGCTGTGTCCTTCATGCGTCTACAATAATCTGCTTAGGTCAAAGGATCTGCCCTGAAGTGAAGAGCAGCCTGAGCAAATGAGGTGTAAAAAGGAAGACAAGACTGGGAGGGATTGCAAATGTGCCTTTCTCAGGTTGATAGTAAAATGTTAACCCTTTGCTGTGCTCATCTCTTCCTGTGAGATCACTGGAAGCAAGCTCAGCAGGACAAGCCATAGGCAGACATACACGTGTCTTTACAATAGTCACACGCAGCCTGAGAATGTCATTTACGTGAGCTTTTCCCTCTCAACAGCTTCAGTTCTCTCAGTTAACAAGAAAAAATATGCCCAGCAAAACTGTTCCAGCATCTCCCCTCCCTTAAAATGCAAAACAACAGATGAATGTCCCAGGTGCTGTATTACAAAAATGTATATGAAGAAAGCAAACACTTCTTTAAAAAAATTTATTATTCTTGATAAATATAAGGAATGCCAGCAAAACTGAGTTTGATTAAATATAGCAAAGAAATAATTAGAACAGAAGTCAAATTCTTAGCACTGTATAAATAATACAGGACTAAAAGAAAAAAAAGGAGTAAACATCAACACCATATTTTAATATGTTGCTGATTAAAGAAAAAATAAATATTACCCATGCCTTGGAATAAATCGCCTTTATTTCTAGCTATACACAGTAGCACTTGGAATTCTAACAAGAAATAATAGCATTATATACAGCCTGGATTCCCTTACAAAGCTATGTGGGGAGGATTTAAAATACTGTTGATTCACTACTCCACTACTTAAGTTACTATTTCTCAGTCTGAGTTAATAGAGCTTACGAGGGACTAGCCAGAGATAAATTGGGATCTGGCTCATGCTGCCATCCCAGTTTTACATCACCAGGTTAAACTAAGGTATACTGACATGCTGTAATATAAGGGTTTATCAAATGCATTAACAAAGACACATTCTGAACCAGGAGTTTACAAATGTTGCAAGACACGTGTATGTGTGCACATTTTTATATTTATAATATATATTCCATATAACTATAGTCATGGAATAGATTTACAAATAATAAATGAAGCCAGTTGCTATTTACACAGTTCCTTTACATAGTCTTACTTATATTTTACATGCTTATTCCATCTTTAATCTCCAATATTTCAAAATTAGTCTGAATCTAAGTTTAAATAGCTTCCAATGTACACAGGGAGATTTTTCTGAATTCTGAATATAAATAACAAAACAAAGACAAGCTGTAGCTCTACCATGACAGCAGTAATATAAAAATTTATTCTAGAGGTATTTAAAGACAAGAAATGTCATATACCAGGCTGGCAAAGTTTAACTGTTAATCTTAAAATTGACTATAATGTAAAGGAAATTCATTTTAGTTTAATAGAAAGTTTTAAAGCTATAGACAAACTCTTTTCTTTCCTCTGTGGCACAACCAGATCAAGAATTCCTAAATCTGCCTCTGCTTTGTCATGATGATCACTTACCTCTTAGATAAAAACACTGATAGAAAAGTAGGTTTGTGGTATTAAAATGGAACCTTCCCATAAATGTGTTTTCATGTCTAGTTAAACTTAAAAAATTCAACCTGTCTTCTGATACTGTGCCAATAATCCTACATTTTAAATGATATGAACTTGAGATTTCAGTCAGAGTTTTCTAGGTTAACCAGTAATCTCTTTAATCCCATCTATGTCTGTTTTACCCAGAATAAAGACCTTAAAGGGTGTGATGTTTTAAAATGACGAAGTCTTGTGGCCACTTTTGTCCCCCTACAGTGAATCTACACTGTTACTAAGTATGTAACAAAAAGCCCTAGTCCAAAACAAGGGCTCTATTTTAACATTCAATAGGTTCATGCTCACATTCTGCTTAACTATTTCACTAATTACATTTCTTAACCATGTGGAGACTTCAAATTCATGTCCAATTGCCTTCACTGTACATAAACCGAACACAGCTCTTCTCAGACCAAGTGCTAAAACAAGTGAGAAAACAATCAAGCCTCATATTCCTATGCCTAGAAACAGAGAGAGTACCACCACTTCATGGTAAGGAAGCTGTTAGAAAATATGGGATATATCCAAAAGCACACTGTAAAAGTCAGTGACAGAGGTGGGGTTGGGATCATTTTTCACTTAAGTTTAGTTTTCCCTCTTTGCTTTTGCAAGTTTACTATGATAGAATTATAAAATGATACTGTGAATTATAAAATGATTACTATGATAGAATTATAAAACCTTTGGCATAGCTGTTTGTACACCTATGGTCTCAGAACAGCAGTACAAACCTCAGAGCACATCTTGAAGAAACAATAAAGCTACTGATTTCAGTTTACACTGTTTTTAGCTCCTAGAGTCCCAAAATACTTCAAAGTTGTAAATAAAGCGATTTTATATACACACACACACTCCTTTGTTAGAAAATATATTAACTTCCACTCGTTCCACATAGTGATCAGCCTGTGGTATTCTATTTAAACAATGCTAATTTTGGCAAACATACAACCCAAATATTGTAATTTCAGTGCCATGGCTCACCTGAAGGACAGCATGACAGCTGCTCAGTGAAGTATGGAGCTTCTGTGCAAAGCAGCATTACAGGGTTTCAATCTCAACAGAATGACAACAGAAGAGAACTGGTCACCTGGAGCAGGTGAAAATGACGTGGTCAGAGAAGAGAGCTGTGTTGGGTGGGCATCAGTAACTGATTTAAGTTCCAAAATACAATCTGCAGTTCTTGAAGCAAGTAACTGCAGAAGAGAGAAGTATCACCCCTTCTTCCTATTGCTTCTGGCTTGAAACACTACTAATCCCAATTCAATAAACCAAGGGATCTAACTTCATTTTTAGTCACCCAACACACTCCACTCAGTACATACTTCATGAACAGTACCAGTCAGGTCGTGGTGACCATGAAGGAAACCAAGACAAAAGAAACCACTTCTTGGTATTTCACAATGTTCACAGCTCCTCAGCTGTGGACTATCCTTCGTGTTTCTGCTCACCTGCAACACATGCAACCTCTTTGTCTATTTCCTCCACCCATGGCTCTGAGGGTACTATGTCCTCTTTCACACCAAGGACACATACATTCCTTGCACAAACCATCCCTGCAAGAATTTCTGTAAGAATCGGACAATAAACAGGGATCAGAATTGTGACCCTACCTACACACGCAATGTTTTTAGCTTCATTTAATAAGGAGCACATTATCTTCCCACCATACCCATATACACAAGACTGTTCCACTGAACTAAGAAGAGAATCTGATCAGCTATGGTTAATGGTCCAGTCATGGTGATGCAAAGTGTGAATGAGAGAATGAAAACCAGGGATACAGCCCCTTTTGTAACACAGTTACAAGGAAGCAATGTATTGCTGTACTGCCACTTCACTGGCAGCTTATATATAATAGCACTGCCTTGTTGCCAACACTTAGGGAAACTCAATTTTTACAAGATTCTTGAATTGAAAAAAACATAATAAATAAATATGCTTAAATAACACTATCATAAACATGTCATTCTAATTGTTTTTTACTCACATAAAATCATATTTAGATAAGATGTACTGTAGCTATGATATGATCTTTCAGTCAGAAGCTATACTGAATTTAAAAAAAAAATAAAAATCATTGTGGACATAAAATCCTTACAAGTTAGTAGTTTGGACTCCTCATTGTTTGTCAAAAAGACACACTGGCTATGAATACACAATGTACAAAAATGAACAGACCTACAGTCACTAGTCCTGAGATTAAGAAATGAGTTTCACTGTTCTCAAAGTTTAAACAGAAAAGCCACAAACACTGTACATACTATGGTCCCTTTACTCTCTAACAGGGATAGCATGTCTTATAACACAACTCAGGCACAGAGAAGTCTGAAAACTACAGCAGCTATGGAAGTGGATGTATACCTGTGCTAGATAATGATCAACTGGGATGAAGTACCGTCACTTTAACTAGCAGAAACTTCTAACACCTAAATTAAAAGTGCAGCTAGCAGTAGTTTAACACAGACCAAACAGAACTGTTGTAAACCAAACCTTTGGGCTCCACAGCATCCTTAAATTACATGACATTAGAATCAAATGCAGTTTGCATATAAATGAAAAATTCTTTTAGATCTTCTCCCATCCTTTCAGCCTATTGCAGTACAAAGTTAGTCATGGAATTAGGGGAAATGTGAAAGGTAACTTTAGCCAAAACAAATATGCCAAAGCAGTATATTCGAGATATCTTTTCCTGTGAATAGGAAAACCTGTTGTTCTCTGCTATCCGGACATGTCCTAAATACTGTTCTGCACTGTGGGCTGGCTTCAAATGGAAGAGCCTCAGGAATACAAGAGTTTTCATCAGAACTCAAATTCAACTAAGTCTTCATCAAAAGCAAAATTTGAAAGTTGCAAGAGTTTTCATCAGAACTCACATTCAACTAAATCTTCATCAAAAGCAAAATTTGAAAGTTATTTTAAAAATATAATAAAATTTACATTCTTCAGAACTTCGAATGAATGGCTGTGAGATGCCGTATTAGAAGTCACATTCAAAATACTACATGGAGTTGGTATAGACTTGAATGTAGTCATCATATTATTAGATCCTCAGGGAGGAGGCTGTTCTGTCCCCTTCAGCTTTGCAATTGACTGAAGTGCTGGGAAGTACCACGTAACACAATTACAGTGTATTATGGCAATATAGGTTTATTAAAGGTATTAAGGAAGTAATCAACTGAAAATTTCAAACTAATGTCTTTGGTCATTTTTCTGTTGCCATTCACAGAATATTGTACATTATTACACATCATTTCATCAACAGCATTACTAAGCATCTTCTCCTTCATGGAGAGACTAAAACGTAAGTGAGTGCAAACACAGAAGAATCTATTTGCCACTTGCATATTCTGTGCAGATATATTGCCTAAGAACATCTAAAAATCTAAGGTCATGGAAAGGTACAAGTCAAACACAAGTTAAAAAAGAAGCCAAACTAATAGCTCAGATGAAATTATGATATGCCTAGCACATCAAATAAAACTTTACCTAGCTGAAATTTAGATTTGATGAAAGTGAGATTTGAAATGACAGAACAGTGATAAACTGGATAAAATGTTGCCTCTGGCTGTTAAAACAAATTATCTTCATTACCTCCTAGACAGCAGAATTAAAACCAACTGATTTTCACTGCTTAAACACAAAGACTTTCACAGATGCCTCCAATGTAGTGTTTACACTAAGTTTATTTAAATTAGACCAAGCATACTATTCCCTTCTCACACTAACAGTGCCTCCATGAAAGAGGGAACAAGGGAAGACTTGCAAGTTCTACTTTCAGTAACTTGAACAGCCCATTTCTCTCATGTCAGAGCGACAATTTAGAATTTTTGTCTAAATGTAGCTATATCTTAGAAAACAAACAGAAAAAATCAATAACCAACTTTCAGTAAGATTGGGCAGACTATGTATTTAACCAATTCACACTACAAAAGAGCTGAAATTATGCTGTTAAAAGTGTCCACTGAAGAAATTATTTATACTGCAGTGACACTTAGCTGATCACTACACAGACAGGAATCCTACTATGTTTATTCTAATTTGCTGTACCCAACTTGTGCGTATGCCCACAAGTGTTAAGAGGTCCTATTGCTTCTCCAGTTCAGCTATTATGAATATCTACCTTCACAATGAACACTAACCTCTCAAACATCACCCTGCTTACAAATGTGGGTGACCTTCAGCAATATAAATGTGGTATCATTTCATAAAATTACACTGTATAAAATTATGTTCCTGGTTTTGTAGTGGTGGAAGTAATCTGCATGCCATGCTGTCTAGCTACACATTTCCACCAGAATATAAAATTAAAATACTGTAATCCATGTGCTTCTTCAGAGTAGAGGGTAAATAAAGACATTGTCACAAAGTATTATTTCCAACTATTTTTTCCATGGGTTCCCACTTCTTAACAGCATACATGAAAAAGGCATTTAAACACCACTCTAACATAAGGTGGCTAACAGTCTATGATAAAAACATCAAAATTTAGCAAGCAGTGGAATCCACCTGCTTAGTTTTGCATTAAATGCTGCAAACCTGAATCCAATAATCTTAAAAGAGTTCTGCATTGTTTGGTAAGAATGGACTCAAGTCCTTGGCCAAGATTCAAAGCCGTCAGTCAACACAGGAGGGTCAGGGCAAAGACACAGACAAACTTCTAGACTAGAGCATTAGAAACAGAATGAAGTTCAATAGCACAAGCAACACAGTTATGGCACTAGTGGAACAGGAAAAAGAACTTGGGTAGCAGCCAGGAGCACAGACTGATAGTAAGGATCAGTGTATTTCTTTACGAAGAGATGACTGGAAAATGCTAGTTATCCTCAGCTGCAATAATGTAAACATAGTCCTAGGGTGCACCAAGCAAGTTATTTCCAATGAATAATGTAAACAGTCCCAGGGTGCACCAAGCAAGTTATTTCCAATTCTTAGTCCTGAACAAAGTACACCAGTAATATCCTCAAATACTCAACTTTCACTTCTCAAATTCTGATCACCAGCCTTGAGGAGGCGCTGAACTTGAACAGAGTGGGAAACTGTTCTAAAAAACCTGCATAATTAGAAATTATTTGCTAACCTACCTGCTTCTGTTACTAGCCACATATAATTAGACTGGAAGACCAAGTTTATTTGTTTATTTTTAATACAGATATTCAGGTGCACAGTACAGTGGAGATTATGCTATGAACTGTGCTCTCAATCATTATTTCACAAAGAACAAAGACAGATGCACAATTTGTGATCAAAAAACAGGTCCATCTGTGTGAATTTTGAAAATCTACTTTTTAGAGATTTGCCATGTTTACTAAGCATTATTTATTTTGTGAATCTCATCTGCTAGAATGTTTAACTGCCATGAAAAAAATGCAGGGTATCAATTAAAACATGCAAATGAATATTCATTCAAACCACTTTTTATAAGATATTTCTTCTAAACTTCCTACAGGTGTGCATTGGTGATTATATTGTATTTTTCCCTTTATTTTACATGCTGCCTTATAAGCTTAAAACACTATTTCCCTGCTATTCTTATCTGCTGTGAACTCTTTCTTCTCTTCAGAAACACATGGACAAAATTTTATCTTGGCTAAATATTCATATTCCATGAACTATAATTTCTCTATTTTTTAGGTATTCTATTCTGTAATCAGCTTTATTGACAATACCTTAATAAACAAAATCTTCTATGCTGAACCAAGCTTTTAACCTTATGTCCAGTCTGCATGTTGTTTGGCTTTGAAACTTCTTCCACTGCTTCAGAGAGAGGACAGTTCATTGTTAGTATGATAAAGATCCCATTTAATTACAAGAACATGGAGTTTGAAAGGATCTAAGGAAACTAACACTACAGAGGTGGAGAATTCATTTTAAATTTGCTGGTGGTTTTGACCCACAAATTCCACTGGTTTCATAATTTCAAGACAACTATAAAAAGTGAGATGTATTACGCTTCTCTTTAATGCTGCAAAATAGCTTAAATGAATTCTGATACCAAGATTCATTTTAACTCATATTGTAGTTCAGAACTAAACCACTTTAAAAACACAGACTTCATATTCTTGCATCATTTTCTTTACAGAATCACAAAATGGGTAACGTTGGAAGGGACTAGCATGGGTCAGCTGGTCCAACCTCCTCGCTCAAGCAAGGTCTTCCTAAAGCACATCACACAGGATTGCATCCAGATGGCTCTTGAATATCTCCAGTGACAGACTCCACAACCTCTCTGGGCAATCTGTTCCACTGTATGGTCATCCATATCATAAAGAAGTTCTTCTGCATGTTTAGGTGGAACTTCCTGCAAATTAGTTTCTACCCATTGCCTTTTGTCCTATTACTTGACATCACCACAAAGAGCCTGGCTCCATCCCCTTGACAGTCCCTTCAGATACTTACATAGATTCTTATATACACTAATGAGATCCCCTCTCAGTCATCTCTTCTCAAGGCTGAACCGGCCCAGCTCCCTCAGCCTTTACTTCAAAGGGAGATGCTTCAGTCCCTTAATGATCTCTGTTGTCCTGCACTGGACCTGATCCAAGAGCTCCATGTCTCTCTTGGGCTGAAGAGCCCAGAACTAGTCCTCCAGATCCAGGCTCACAGGGGCTGAACAGTGGGGCAGGATTACCTCCCTGGACCTGTTGGCATTGCTCTCCCTAATGCACCCCAAGATACCATTAGCCTTCTAGGCTACAAAGATACACACTGCTGGCTAATGGACAGCTTGTTGTCCACCAGGATTCCCAGGCCCTTCTCTGCAGAGCTGCTTTCCAGTAGTTCAGCCCCCAGTCTACAGTACACTGGTGTGTGGGGTTATTCTTGCCCAGGTGCAGGACCCTGCATCTCCCTTTGCTGAATTTCAGATGGTTCTTCGCTGCCCATCTCTCCAGCCTGGTGTCCGTCAGCTCCCTCAGCACTTATGGATGCATTCCATCAGGGCCCATGGACTTGTGGATGTCAAGTCTGGCTAGTCTATCTCTAACCCAATCCTCCTGGATCAAGAGAAAAATCTTCCTTCCAACACTCCTTTACCCTGGTCTCCTGGGTCAGAGATTCCTGAGGGCTGGTCTTGTCAGCAAAGACTAATACAAAGGCAGCATTCAGTAATTCTGCCTTCTCTGCATCCTCTGTTACCATGGTCCCCTCTCCATTTAGTAATGGGCCCAAACTACTCTTAGTTTTCCTTTTATTGATGTATTTGAAGAAGCCAATGTTTTCCCTGACACCCTTGGCCAGATTTAATTCCAGACAGGCCTTGGCCTTTCTTGTCTCATTTCTGTTTAGTCTGGCAACCTCTCTATATTCTTTCCAAGTGGCCTGACCCTGCTTCTATCACCTGTGTGTTCCCTGCTTATGCTTGAGTAATGACAGGAGTTCCTTATTTATCTACACAGGACTCTTGTCCCCTTTGTTCAGTTTTGCATCACTCTTAAGCCTAGAGGAAGTGATCCTTGAATACCAACCAACCCTCTTGGACACCTATTCCTGCAGGGCCTGTTCCCATAGGTCTCTTCCAAGAAGAACCCTGAAGAGGCCAAAATTCGCTCTCCTGAAGTCCATGTTTGTAATCTTATTTTCTGCCTTGCCTTCTCCTCTCCCAATACTGAACTCCTCAATCTCATGGTCAATATCCAATTATAGTTTTCATATCCAAATATTTCATAAGTTTAAGAGTAAGCACTACTGTGAGGACCATTCCTACATTACTGCTACCCACCTACTGTGTGATTTTGATTTAGAAGGCAGTAATTCAGTTTTATTTGCTTACTTCGTTACCTAGTACCTCTTTATTTAGTTTGCTAACTAATTGAAACTTCTGTGAATTTAAATGCTGTTGTTTCATTCTGTAAGAAAATTATTTATGTTTTTCAATTAAAGTGTAAGCCCAGAAGGAACTGATGCCTGACTGATACCTGGGGTCAGCAGCCTTGTTTGCTTAAGTAAACAGACACCAATGAAGGGAAAGAACAGAACCTCGATGTAAATGAGCCACCAGAGGGAGCTCATCCGGCCCACTGAGTATAATAGACGTATACTGACATCGGCAAAAGTTAATTAAACATTTTTACAGGGGTCGCTGACTGAGTTCAAAACAAAGCACAATCCCTGGCTGAAACTCTACATGCCTGAGAAGCTTAATGAAATCAGAAAAGGTTGGTTCTTTAACAATCACAGAATACGTTTCTGATCAAAGTTGAGAAATGTATGATTTCTAACAACACTCACACAAGCCTTTTCTTCGTCCCTCTTTACTTTCTCCAGATAAAGAGAATTTCAAAGTGTTATTAGACTACAAGTCAAAAAAAAAAAAGGGATTAATTTTATAATTTAATCTAAAAGCTGTGGAAGTATACCAAAAGCAGAGCCATGTAATTGTTACAAAGAGATTACTTTCTAACCAAATATAGTTCGTTATTACGATGCTTACCTCATTCTGTAATTAGTTATTACATTAGATGGACACTGCCATACTAACTTCAAGTTTCATATCATGATACAGCTTTCTCATTTTAAATTGTAGCAGACTCAGATTCAGAAACCAAATCCCTCAAGTCACTACCTGAAGGACCCAATGCTTACTGTGAATATTTTGGGAATAGGAGTACTGAAATATGAATTATTCAGGTTTTTACATGCTGCTTATTGATCAAGAAATCAAGCATTTGGCACGTAGTTGTTTTGTCTGTTACTTTCCCATGGAGCTCAGCATCTGACAGGGGTAATTCAGCCAGGAGGCAGACAGGAGAAAGATGATAAAATTATTTCCTAAAGGAAAAGCATCCTTCAACATAAACACCCAGGCAAACCATTGCAACTCTTTGTATTTCTGCAGATTATGTGTCTTAAATATTCATTCCAAATTAATACACTTCTACCAAATATTTAAGTCATATATTTCTTTGTGTTACCCATTACCAGCTTTCTAAACATTGCAGGATTAATTTGATCATACTTTTATCTTACCTCTGTCTTTGGAAGATACGATGAAACATAATGTGCTATTTCATTTATCTGTTCTTTCAGGCTTCAATAAAAAATAAATTCTCCTCAATACTACACAGAAGTAGATGATTTTGGAGTTAAATCCTGTGCAATGTGAGGAAAAATCACTTGTTCTGTAATCACACTGCTACTTAAGCCCAGAAAGAAATCCAACCCGAGAAGACCCAAGACTAGTTACAGTTTCTTTAAGTTCCACTAAGCACTTCAGAGTGCCAAGCTTTTCTGCACAGGTATTTCACCTTTAGTGAGCACAGTTTTTCATCATTTTCCCATACCAATGAAAAATAATCAAGGAGAAAAGTCACAGCTGCTCTCCAGAACACTTTCTGTGTGACGCGGTTTAACCCCAGGCAACAGCTAAGCCCCACACGGCCACTCACTCCCCCACCAGTGGGATGAAGGAGAGAATCAGAAGGGTAAAGGCTAGAAAACTTGTGGGTTGAGATAAAGACAGTATAATAAGGAAAACAAAAGCCTTTCACACAAGCAAAGCAAAACAAGAAATTAATTTACTGCTTCCCACAGGCAGGTAGGTGTTCAGCCATCTGTAGGAGACCAGGGCTCCAGCACAGGTGATAGCTGCTCCGGAAGACAAACGTAACAACGAATGTCCTCCCTTTCCTCCTCCTCTTTCAGTTTTAATATCTGAGCTGATGTCATACGGTATGGAAAATTCCTCTGGTCAGGTTGGGTCAACTGGCACAGTTGTGTCCCCTCTCAGGATCCTGCCCACTCCCAGCCTACTAAGGCAGGTAGGTGCCATCTGTAGGAGACCAGGGCTCCAGCACAGGTGATAGCTGCTCCGGAAGACAAACGTAACAACGAATGTCCTCCCTTTCCTCCTCCTCTTTCAGTTTTAATATCTGAGCTGATGTCATACGGTATGGAAAATTCCTCTGGTCAGGTTGGGTCAACTGGCACAGTTGTGTCCCCTCTCAGGATCCTGCCCACTCCCAGCCCCATCTGTAGGAGACCAGGGCTCCAGCACAGGTGATAGCTGCTCCGGAAGACAAACGTAACAACGAATGTCCTCCCTTTCCTCCTCCTCTTTCAGTTTTAATATCTGAGCTGATGTCATACGGTATGGAAAATTCCTCTGGTCAGGTTGGGTCAACTGGCACAGTTGTGTCCCCTCTCAGGATCCTGCCCACTCCCAGCCTACTAATGGGGGCTGGAATGTTGAGAGACAGCACTGATGCTGTGCCAGTCTTGCTCAGTGGCAGCCAAAGCACTGATGTCTTATCAACACCTTTCTAGCTACTAGTATAAAGCGCAGCACTGTGAGTTCCCCCTCAGCTAGACCAAAGACACCGTGTTACCCAGGAAGTCATCCTCCCCAAGAAAACTTTCAGACACAAGTCAGGTTATTTTGGGTTTTTTTGCCACTGAATCACTGCATTTTATAAAAGAGCCAGAAGGTATTACTAAGAGCCTAAATTAATGAAGGGTCAGATTTGTCAATCTCCTCCTTGAAAACAGGTAATAAATTCATTCTCAGGACTGAAGTAAGATTTACTACCTATTCCTCTTGTGCTATAAAGCTAGCTAGTTTCTTCACATTGCATACTGATTAAGAGTTTATTTTGTACTGTTGAGTATCTTAGCATGTTACCAGCTAGCACACGCATTCCTACAGCACAACAGTTTAGGATTCTCTAAGAGTGACTTCCAAACACTAGCAACAGTTCACACACCATTTATACTACGCAAAAGAAACCCCAATTTTACAATGCTCAGCTTTATGAAAATAAGATTGCTTTCGAATAGTTCATGTGACTCTCAGCATCACAGTTTCTGGGATAAACAGGAACTTGGAAACTGGACATTTTTGAGGCTTATTGCATCTCCACATTCTAATCGAGAGGATTAGCCTACTTTATTGCAGTTAAGTATGCTATTGTAGCAAAAGTATGTCAATGGCAGTGCATGCCAGTTCAGACTGAAAGCCTTTATTTCCCATTCTCTGAGCAGCACAGTTACTCCAGCTCTGGAAGTTAGGATTACACTGTAACACCTCCAAGATGTGAAACCACTCCCATATACTGCTTCTGAACTTTAAAAGCTACTATTGAAGATGCAAGCAAAATCACAGCCTTGGCACAAGTGTCCCATGCTTCTTTCACAGCAAAGGTTCACCCTGGGAAATACACTGCCACTGGGTGAATACACAGACTGAAAATGACTGAACTGGAAATAGTTATTTGTATTTGAATTCAAACCTTTTTTTTTCCCCTTAAGAAATATTTTTCAATGGGAAACTATGAAAAGCCATACATTTCAAGACCATTTACAGCAAATGCTTACAGAAGTATTCTAGAAATAAACACTGAAAGCAGGAACTATCTCTTCAATCTCATTAAAGTACCCAGTGTGGCACAAATACAAGGGTAACATTCATCTCAAGGCAGACACTATGTACAGATATCAGACTGTATTACACAAACTTCAGTCAACAGGTGTGGAAAACCTGTTTCTTCAATGCACAAAAATATTGGGTTTCATAATAAGGCATATACAATGGTGACATTTTAAAACTGTTGAATATACAAGTGGAAAAGTACTTAAAATGGCATAGGGAAATTCAACACATACTTTGAAGTAAATACTTCTAAGCAAAAAAAAGAAAAACCCAAAAAAACATAAACAAGCAATCAAAAAAAAAAACCCCAAACCCACGACAAAGCAAAAATCCCCCAACAAATCCAACCAACCAACAAAAACCAACCCACCATAAAAATCCCAGTTACAAACCAGTTGAAAAAAATGGAGAAATCGAAAAAACTGGGCAAAACTAATGAAGGCTTTGGACAATATCCCTATTAGACTACACTGTGTCAGTTTAATAGGCACATTACAAAAAATGCTAGCTGAAAATTCAAAACAAGAAGAACTCAAAACCAATAAAAGCAGTCCTTTCCTAAGAGTATTTCTAAATTCTGCACCTAAAGATCCTCCAGTTTGAGTCCTACTTATTCAGTGCCTTAAACCTGGATTTTCTAAAGAGTCTAAATAAGTTAAAAGCCTTGTGCCTGCTAAATTTCAAAGGTGACTTGGCACCAAATTATTTGGAAAATCCACTACAATCGGATTTGAAAACTACCCTTTTCACTTACTGATGGATTTAATCTACAGTGAGTATCCTTGATTTCTCCTTGGTTTTCTTCAAAAACAATTTAGTGAAATTTTGTTCTTACCATAAAAAAGACACATTAGATATAAAACATGTTTCATGACAGCAATGAACCAGTTCAGATCAAATTAAGATAAATCTAAAAATAAAACACATTTTAGAAGCAGAAAGTGAATATTTTCTGAAGCTAGCAAAATCTCCATTTCAGCCAAACATTATTTGGGGAAGTACTGTAAAACTCCTTTAGGAAAGAATGTACAGACAACATTTCCATGCTTCCCGGAGGGATGAGTCTCAAAACACCTTGAACAAAGCCTGCACCTTTAAATATTCACAAAATCTAGGAAGGCACATCTTGTTCTGATTACCAATTTTTTCCTAACATCATACTCTCCTTGTAGATATTAACATTTTGAGAATCATTTACCTTAGAATAACATTATGTCTCATAAACAGACTGTAGAACTTCCTCCTAGTCAGCTCTTGCTCACCCTCCCTGATATTCCTCAGCTGCCTGACAAGATATTTTATCACCTATATCTCATCCCAGTGGCTTTTTCCAGCATAAGCAATAAACTTAAACCAACATAACTGAAAACCCATAGCTCTTATCTCACTGAAATTCTCATTTCAGATAGAAAATTCAGTTAAAAAATGACCCCTCACTAGATGATTTTCCCTAACTGACAGTAAGGAAAACTGAAGTGACACAAGACAGAATAAGACCTATAATAACAATACTGTAACATGCGTTTACCAAAAAGACTAAAAAGCCAGTGCCTACAAGACACAAAGGAATGAATGAAACAGCTTTGTTCTTTCCTATTACTCAGCTGAGAACTATAACACTTTTCACAGCCCTCAGTAGCTGCTGTCCTACTAACTTAAAAAAAGCTATGAGATTGTGTCAACTAAGCCACAGCCATTAGTGGCGCTGGGTCAAGAGTTTCACTACATTTGTGACAAGAACACAAAATTTTCCTTTTCTGCTGCATGCTGTGAAGTCCAGCCCAGATTCAATTAATAGCAGGTACAAATCTGTTTTTAGATCAAGTGTTCTACAGTTGCAATTTCTGGAGCTGTTTGCTTTAGAAAAGCATTGAAATGCCCCACTGTCACCTAAGCATGAGTCCCTGGTGGTACATGAGTAGCAAAAAGCTGAGGGACCCTCCTTTGAATAGCACAGAACAGTTTATTCAATGTAGTGGATGACTATGGGTATGACACATGTATGAGCATCTGCCTTTGTATGCTGTCTCTTCAGTTAGGAGTGCAAGTCCTTCATTTAACCAGTGATCACATTTGGGTTTTTTCAGTGAACAAACACTACATTACAACTATCCTTGTAAGCTGCTTTTTAAGAAACCTTCTTTCAACCAGAACATAAGGGATAAAGGACAGAGCAAGTAAGCTATGTTTAAAGGAAAAGCTACAACTGTAAAACCTTATTTTCAACCCTTGTGGGGGTTTTTTGTATATTTAGATGGCAGGCACTCCTTCAGGAAAAGAATATTTCTTTATATGCGTGCCTAATATATGTCTAGCAAATTAGAAACCTGACCTTATTAGAATTAGAACTTTTAGGCAATATTAACATAAACAGACAAGTTTTGTTAACAATGACAAAAGGATAAAAATTCACTGATTTCAAAGAATCCTTATAGCCCTACCCACTTCACACTTCTTGCAATAACAACAGTCCTCAACTTAGATCTGCAAATACCAACTTTTCTTCTATTCAGGGACCACAGTTGATTGTGACAACAACTAAGCATGGGTATTGGGCTACTTTTACTGCAACAAACAAGACAGACTATTGCTATTACTTATTCTGACATCAAGAAAGCACATTACAAATATACCTAATAGGATCAAGTCAAAGCTTTGTATAACCAATAAAAGGAATATGCAAAAATCATGCTTAAAAAATTAGGGAAAAAAACCTACAACAAAACTATTACTGTACTTGTCCTCTCCATTTTTTTGAGGTGTCATAGTTTCACAGAAATAATTGCCACCAGGTCATAAACATTCACTGTGACACTCCCACCCCATTAAGTGCATTTAAACGGTACAAAATCTACCAAACTTCCACCTACAGAAACAAGGACAAACCAAGAAACTGGAGGATATGGATGACAAAGAACAAAAGGGAATAAAGCAATGAAAGATATATAGAAAAAGTACGTTAACAACTTTGTCAGGACAGAAAGCAAGGGCTATTAAATGGAATTGTAAGGAAGAAATTGCATAAATTGTAAAAGACTGGAATTCTAATTAAGCATTAAATTAGACTAAATAATTCAGTTACAGGTTGTAGTTAAAGTCACAACAACATTAAGAACCAGAAGACGATTAGACATTTTGTTGAAAGAATTGTTTCTAGGATACATTAGCAAAATCCAAATTTAGGTCTCAGATGAGAACTTGTAAGAGCTATAAAATAATTTTTAGTTGTTCCTGGTTATGAAAACATCTCTCCATATGGATTCACATCTGCCTGCTTCAAAGTGTTCAACATGGCATCATTCTGCTTAATAATATTAGCAGCATAGCTCTATTTAAATGCATATCTCAAATATAACAAAATTCTTATTCATGGTGACATCTTTGAAAATTGACTTATGTGGAGTATTAAAAACACTGCAGATTAGAGAAATCTTCCAGAAAATAAAAAGCAAAAACAACTTCCTTTTATATCTGTTTGTCTCATTATAATTCTGCTTATGCATAGGTCTTCTCTATTTTGTATATTTAGCTCAATTTAAATATGGTGTGATTTGCTTAGGAAGAAAAAAACCATAATTTAAAATAAAATACACACAATCTCTTCCAAAACAAAAATCTCAGTCTATGGTCAGAAAAGAATTGCTGTCTTTTGCTAGCTTAAGAACTAAACATCAGCTATCAACTCCTCCTTGTGGCCAATCCAGTCACATTTTGTCACCTCTGGGAAATGTCTTCATTATAGTATCTTACACAAAACAGTTCAGTACCACACACACATACTCGCTCTGCCAAATCAGTAGGTAAGAGGGCAGAGGCACACTACAGGACCTGCCTAAGCTCAGACCTTCAAGTGTGCTCCTTCTCCATGTCAGAAGACTCAGTTGTTTGAGTAGATGGAAGCCACGCTACCAGACCTGGTGAACCACGAGCCACTCCTGATGGGAGCATCTAGGAAAACAAGGCTGTAAGGATCATTCCAGGATCTTCCTGCCCTCTAGTGTCAATTGAGCTAAACTGAGCCATTATAGGTAATTTAACCTACTTCTTTAACATGCACACTACAGCCACCTCTTCAACAGAACATATGAAAACAAAAGCCAAGTTCACTTCAGAATGGAAGTTGTTGCAATTGTCTTGCTTTGACTGATAGGCACACTGTGGAAAGAAAAAAAAACTACCCAAAGTGTGTGCTGTACACTCAAAAGCAACTACTCTCCTCTATTAAGCCACTTGTTGTGACAAATTTCATATTCTGAAATTTACAGCAGTGAGTGCTAACAGCCTCAGGAATTAACTTCCTGGACAATTTACAAAAAAGTGTGTATCAATGGAAGTTTTCACTTTAGCAGGAATCCTTGAATTATTACTGCAAAACATTCCAGGAATACTACCTTCAAAATTTACACATGCATTTGTGTCATCTACCTAATACTAATGTCCAGTTCATCTGGTCAGAAGACACTGGGCACCACTCACAAGAAGAGTGCACTACTTCTAAACCTCAACTATCTGTGCATATGCTTATGCTTATTTCTCCATGGTCTGTAAAGGCACAATGAAAGAAGATCTTTAGATTGTGAGACAGCTATAGAACCCCAGAAGAAAAGGGGCTAATGTGTATGTCTCAGACACCGATGGCTGGATTGTCATGGAGCCAACCAAGGATTGTTGGCAAGAATAAACTGTAGGAACGGGATGTGGGTGGAGAAGGGGGTCATACAGAGGTAGGACAGCACTTCCCTGGTGAAAGGCCCTTGCTCTGGCTCCTGAAGCTAAACACAACACAATACAGTGCAAGAGCAGTTGACCAAAGGCCAACCCAGTAGGGGAGGATCAAGACCACCAAAGACTCTTAAAGCCCTCTGACCCATTTCCAGAAATGTCTAGAACAATGTACTGTGCATGATAACTAATTTGCGTAGAAAGCAAGCAACTTATCTCCAGGGTGGAGAAACTTATCTGTAAAAAGGTACCCCCACCACACAGCCCAGGTCTGTGCATCCCAGGATCCTGGATACCCCATCAGCTGGATCGATGCTGGAGCCAGGACTGGTGATCAATCTTTCTTTCTCTCTCGTCGTCTTACTTTCTCTCCCCCATCTTTAATCTCTCCTCTCTTTCACTCTATCCCTTGCTCAAAATCCACCACCGTGTATTTAGACTACAAGATAAGGGGCTAATGTACTAATTTCCATGCCAAGTGTATAATGCATAATTAACTAATAAAATTTTGCAAGTTTTTGTGATTCTCTGACTTCTGTAATTCCTTTTCAACCACAGGCATCTATGCATCTTGGGTGCTTCCCTCCCCTTCAGGGTGGGATGCCACAACAGCAGACAGATGGATAAGGGTTGGTGTCATTGCAGCTTAAACTTTCAGTGGTGTTTATTCAAAAAACTGCCAGTTAGCCCTCAGGATGCTTAAGCATTCCAAATGACAGTTGAAAGCATATAGGCTATTTGTGTACTACAGGACTTAGTCCCCAGCTGTCCTTTTGGAAGACCCATCATTTCTCTCTGACCTTTGCATATGCTAGATGCCTCAGCAGGGAACCCTGACATGCAGGCAGGAAGCACATGCACAGCTCTAGTCCAACCAGGGACATGACAACCAAGGAACGTTGCACAGAGTACCTGCTAGAAGTTCTAGCTATAAACTACAGTTACAACTATTTGTTTTAGCTACTTAAACACACAAATGCCACCTATCAGCAGCATTTTTCTAATTTTACCACTAATAAGATAATTGTACCTGAAATGGCCCAGGATTGCACCAACAGCTATGCAATGCTAGTAATGGGAGGTGCCAATACTGCACAAAACCTTGTTTTCTTAGAGGATCGTCTACACAGCTCTGTATAATATATACTGTGTACACTGCTGGGCTAGTCAAGGGAAAAAAAACACGAACTGCTGATACTTCCTAGCTCCTGGTAAACAAAAAGCTGCAGATAACAGCACAGACAAGTTTTACTTATTTACTTAAAGATTATTAACTCCTTACAGTAATTAATCACAAAAATAGAAACATACAGAGGAAACACATCAATATTCCTACTGCCCTCCTGTCAGTTTGACAGTAATTTCTGATGTCATTCCTTAGATTGTTTTCTGTTTAAATAAAACTGCTTATAGTCATGGTCAATTTGAATCTATTCACAAAGCAAGAGTGGTATAAAAAGGGTATCTTAAAGCCTGACGAGCACAAAAGCCCCTAACCCTAACCCCTAACCCTAACCCTAGAGCAAAAAATAAAAAAAGGAACAAAAAACCCCCCAAACTTACAGCCATATAGACGTAACATTAATGGAAAACTAGTTATTTGTGGAGCAAAAACACCTCTTGACATTTGACTGTTTTCTAGCTACTAATTTCTTATGATTCATGCAGTATAGGTTTATCTGAAACAGATTACAACAATAAACTGCAATCAAAGTAATTATAGAAGCATGCTTCTCCCATTCAAGTTTTGAGCCAAGAGCTTACACATTTTTTTCCTGGAAACTACGGAGGTGGCAGCAGAAATGGAGAATTCCTAGACCATTCTCACATGAATCAAGCCACAAAAACAGTGCAGTCTTTGGTTCATTAATAATTATCCATTCTATCTCTGTGGAAGGCACAAGAGTGCCACAATCATTACAATCTTTCAGACTGCATCAGTAGTCTATGGCAAGAGTGATCCTGCAGAATGCCTTCTCCTGAGATGGTCACCTTAAACCTGCCTTCAGAGGAGGGAAACAATGCTCAGTGACACATCAACTTCTAGGCAACATGAAGGAAAACAGATGTAAGTTGCTTCTCTACCAATATGAGTTTTCTCAGAAGTGTTCTGCTTTCAGTGGGTCTGAACAAGCTCCTCACGTAGCTGTACAGAGACAATTGTCCTTGTGTGCCCACTCTGGAGGTCCTGCTGCACCCCTTCATTCTCTATGACAATACAAACCCTCCACACTGTGCAAATTACTCATACTGGAGTTGAACTTTCATCTGCTGGGAAGGCAAAACAAAGGTTTTTGCACAAATACAGGGAGTATGAGATGTAGGCACATAACATAAAAATACCATATCTCACCTGAAATTGCTGTACCTATTAAGTGGTGTGAATCAAATTCTCTTTGCACTTTTTCTAAGATCATTATGACTCTTGCTCTAAAGAGCCTTACTCTTGTTTGCAGTACATGCAAAACCAACTTTCACTGGCTCTTAATCCCAGGTAACCTTTCCTGCCAATGGACTAATTGTGCAGTAATAGCCAGTAAGTGTAATAAGCAGGTGGAAGTAAAAATGACAGACTACATAAAGGTACTCAATTCCTTCCCATCCAAGATACTTCTGTATCATAGTCAAGATAGTCACCTCACGAGGGATAGAAGCAAGCTCAGTCTTAAGGGAAGCTGTGAAGCCACATCTTACTGCATCATTTGGTAGGTTATACTATAACCACACTCTGCTAAATGAGAGAATCAATGCATAGCTACCTACACATTCTGTAAACCAACACATAATTAACCAGAAACTTATTATTAATGATTTAAATAAAGACAAAATTCATATTTTCACAATAATGAAAATAAACTACAAGTCTTCTGCTGAATTTGAAAAACATTAGACTAATAAAAATTACAGAATAACAACTATCAGTGAGAAGTACTCACTGCTTGTATCATTCCCTCCCTTCTCTCCCACTGGACCTGAAATTTTTTTTTATTCATCAAAACAGAGTACCTTACCTTCAGTTCCTTGAGAATTCCTTGCAATATTTTTTTGCTTTCATTTGTGTCTTCACCCCCCCCACTGGCACTGCTTCAAATTTGGCACTGCTTATTCCATGAGGAGCTATCCATTTCTTAATTTCTAAGGCAGCTCACACAATTCTCCAGCTTTCCTTATGTTCAGCAGCTAATGAAGCCACGGCTGGTGGCTTATGAATGCTGTGCACATGTTCACTAGTACCATTTTTATATCTACATATGCATTCTGACACTACCTGAGATTTAGAAAGTTTAATGTGTAGAGAAAGCATTGACTGCACATTGATCCTAAAGAATAAAATATTTCAGTTTAGTTTCACCACTGCTCTTTACTGTGTCAACATATTTAACTTACAGGACATTGTTTTTCTGGCCACTGCTTTCAGTGAATATTAGGTATCATGTATTTTTAAACGCCCCAAAATTTCACAGAGCTTGTTCCTGTATTTCACCTTCAGCAAATCATGGTTAATGTCTGATTTTAACAAGGCATGAAATTATACTGCAGCAAAGTAAATTAACAAGCAACAACAGGGACAGCTGTTGTATTTCTTAGTGTAATCAGTTCAGATATATCTGTTTATATTCCCCAGTATATCCTTTATTAAAGAAAAAAATCTACATAATAAGTAATGAAGCAAAAGATGAAAGACCTTTACAATAATTCTGTTCTCCTTACTCTTCAAGTTAGCTTTGTACAAGCTTATGATCAAGAAGATGCTTACAGTATGCAAAAAATAATACAATTAAAACTTGTATTCCCTGATTATATTCACAGGAGCTGACACGAAAACATATGCCAGGTAACACATGATATTAAAGTTCAAGTTTAGTTCAGAAAGACAAAAGGTAGGCATGGGGAGAGCAGTAAAAGATTCAATCCCCAGTGATCACTGAAACCTTAATTAGAGCTGTGCAAGACACTCCTTGGAAATTAATTTGCTCTTGGGGTTGTGAAATCTTCTGTGACAAAAAAGCCCTGTGCTATTCTTCACCAGTTTCTACAGCCATCACTTCAATTCTTACTACTGATTTTGGCAGTGTGTTTTTGCTTTTTAACTGGGTTAGTTTCACCTTTTGCCTAACTTGCACTGGACTCTCATCAGGATCTCCAAATAATTGACCCAACCCTGTGTTGTCAGTGGAATCAAGAGAAGGTATTTCAAAACGTTTTCTTTTTTCCAGAGGGCATGAGAAGAATAGGGAAAAAAGTTCTGCAGAGATTCAGCAAGGGAAGTATTCAGAAAAAATGATATAACTCTTCTCACTGTGCATCAGCAAACATGCCTTTCATAAAGAGAAATAATTTAATGTGTAAACATAACATTTGGACTCTTATATTTCTGTCAAAGTAAATGGTTATCATATTTAGAAATTCCAGTTCTTCCATAAACATACAGAAGTAGGCTTTGTGATTCTACTCATTTTACACAGAACCTACTAAGATACCTAAAGTTTTGATCTTTTATAAGCACAGGACAGAAATATTATTTTGATGGTGACTAGCTGGGCATAGAACATCCAGCTATAGGGGAAAAGAAAAGGTAGAAAAAGATTCCTGCTTTCTTGTTTGTGGGCTTTCAGCACTTAAAGAGAGCTTATAAAATAGAGGAAGAGTGTTTTTTTACGTAAGTGGTTAATGATGGGACGGGAGGGATGGTTTTAAACTAAAAGAGGAGAGATGTAAATTAGATGTTAGGAAGAAATTCTTTACTAAGAGGGTGGTGAGGCACTGGCACAGGTTACCCAGAGATGTGCTGGATGCCCTAGCTCTGGAATTGTTCAAGGCCAAGTTGGATGGGGCTTTGAGCAAGCTGGTCTAATGGAAGGTGTCCCTGCCCATGGCAGAGGAGTTAAACCTAGATGATCTTTAAGGTCCCTTCCAAGCCAAACCATTTTATGATACCATGGTTTGTTCACCAGCTAACATTAATAGAAATAATACATGCAAACTCCTTTTGGAAGAAAGATATAGTAATTACAAAACTGATCATAATTAAGTAATTGCCACCATGATTTACAAATCTTAGTGAGTTATATAGTTAACTTGTCTGTGTATCATGACAGCCAGTTTTACAATACCCATTCATTTATTTGCTACCAGGTACATTAAATGGAAACAAAAATACTTTTAATCATCATCACAATTAACAGTATGGAATTATTTCTAGGAAAAAGGCTTGAGACAAATAAGTTGGTACTATCTAACAATTAAAAAGTGTTTGATTTCTTTCTTGTAGCAGCCTGCACTCAGATTTTATTATCATTATTGTTATTATTATTAAATATAATTTGTCCTCCCTATGTTGACTTCTCTGTTTATACCAATATAATGGTTGAATATGTGAATTATAAAATCAGTTGCAGCCTTCAGTACGAAGCATACTTACATATTGCCAGCTCTTTAACTAGACTTCAGAATTGCAAATATTTCAGGTTATAAAGAAAAGATTTTTCTGCTACTATGTCCTCAAATGCAGTCACACTATTAAAATCAGATGGAAATCAGCATATTTGCAGGACTCGAATAACATGTTTGCTGTCTGGGAGCCTACAAATGTACTTTACTGCTCTGAGTGCAATACTGTTAAGGAATATGGCTGGTCCAGGTGGCTCGGCTGGCAAACTGTGAATTGAGATGTTGATTACAAGGCCAATTGAGCTCTGGGTGGAGAGCCCAGGACAAGAGTCTGTGAACAACCAACACTTTAGATGACAACAGGGCATGAAGATGGATGTCACCCGGTCAGGTGAATGGATGCTGGGGAACTGCTGATCCTTCAGACAGCAAAGGATCTGCAGACAGGTGATGGAGCCACGTGCCAAGGACCAGGACCAGAAGACCGGGAAGAAAGAGGGAAACAGGCATGTGGGGGTAGGTAGTCTGTGAGGATACAAAAGCCCAGGGGTCATGGGTACCAGGGTCCCTTCGAGAAGGCACCCTGGGGTGTACAGGGAGTGACACAGGGCACCTGTCAGCTCACTGGAGCCACCCGCGACTGGCAAGTTTTCCTAACAGTTCAACAATCGCGTGCATCCCGTCAAAGACTTTTCTCAATGTTCTCACCTAATATTTTTCCAAGTCCCTTCTGCACTTTTGTACCAAATGTTGTCTTATCTTCACTGAATATAAATATCTCTAAGTGATACACACCAGCACGTACACACACACACATATATACACATGTATAAACAAATAAAATACTTGGATTTCTCAGGGAGACATGAAGAGATGAACAGAGCAGTTAAAAGAGAAGACAAAGTTGAGATAAATTAGCCAGTTCTAACTCAATCTCACCTCTTATCAGTTTTGGGTTTTTTAAGACTACTATTAGGATACTAGAAATCTGCTTATCTGACTAGTGCTACCAAGTAATACTGAAAATCTGACAAATTCATTTGTTAAGACAGCATTATCAGAGCAGCACTTTTTCTTCTCTCTTCCTTGACTAATTGTAAAAGTCTCCTTGAATTATCCTGAAATAGCCCCTTCAGATTCTTTGATAAAACCAAAGGAAACACTTCATCATTGGAGTCGTCTGAATACATTTAGGACAACACAGGGCAATTGCTGAAGTAGTACCAGTACTGTGTGAATATTAATAAAGACAACAAGGTTCAGTTTTTACTTTACTACATGAAGTGCAGATTCTAATTCATGAATTACAATTCTAATTTTTAACAGATTTTCTTCTATTTGCATTTAATTTAAGGTTGTGTCAAGTTAGAGTAGTAAAGAAATACTGAGACAAAGAATATTTTAAAGAAAATCATAAATAAATATCAGAACATTTTCTGAAACTTCATAAAGAGCTTGAATCGTGAAATATAACTGCTTGCAAGTTTTCATTTGGTTGCAGGTTTTATGTCAAACTAACTATGCTGCCCATGTATATGCATTGCTGCTACTTTAAAACTGAGTGCTAGATAAGGAAAACATTCTGAAATTGTTATTTTTAAAGGATTAAACAACTACTACCGGTTTTGAAACACTTTTCATTGATGCCTTCCCCCTTATAGTTTTCAGGAAGCTGCTACTTAGGTGATGTTCAACTAAACTACGCTAATTACATACAAAAGGAAGAATATTAATATACTGCTGAAATTCTAGCTTGCAAACTCCCAGTCTCCTTCAGGATGTACTTTTTAGACATATTTATATATTTTCAAATTATACCTCTTGATGGGGACTAAGAACTTCTGAATTCTGCTCTCAGCTCTGTCACCACCTATGCGAATTTGCCAAAATCAAGCCCAATGTTTTTGGTTCTTTGTGCAAAATGGATCTTCTAATACTTTTCTTGCAACATTGCTAGGAGGGCAAGTTCACCTCCCTCACTTACTTAAGTATTTTGATGTAGACAATTACACTCAAGATGAAAACAGTTTAAATTTCTAAGTGGAGCTCATTGTGAGATGTATATAAAATTAGCTGGGTTCAGTGCAACTCGAAGAAAATTCTTTGCCACAAGTGACACAACTGTAAAGAGCACCACCATATAATTTAGTAACTGAATCCCAACGAGCTCTGAGTCACAGCATGCACCCGCACATGCAGTCTTTGCTAAAGAACTTTTAGTGGGAAAGTTTCACACTCTTATACAAGTTTGGACGGTTTTTACCTTTAATTCACTTTCAAAAGAATTTCTGAAAAATAAGCTATTGCTGTTTAGCATGCATTGCAGTGGATGTATAACCTATAACGACAGCAGGAAAATCTTGCTCATGAGACACAAAACCTTAATAGAAGAGGAAAAATGTTTGTTTGCCCTTTACTAAAATATAGCAAGTTAATAATAGCAGGTGTCAAACATAACACACTTGGCAAGGTTTTCTTCACAATCAAGCTGCAAGTCAAAATGCCAAAATAAGCTCTTTTTTCCCCCACAGTATGAATACAGCTTAACAATTAACAACAGAAAAGTAGAACTTACAAGTAAAGCAATCTTTCAGAAAATTTCTGCTATGACAGAGCTTCACATGCCCCTTCACATTATGTCCTGGCTTCATTTCCTAGAGCAAACAGAAACAAGTCACATATTAAATCAGTTATAACATGCTGAAATAGTGTGTATTTCCTAGCCTTTAGACATGTTATGAAGCAAGGTTTGTGAAAAATTTTTATGCTGGTGTCTTCCATATGATACAACCTAAAATAAGAATTTTGGACTCGAAAGGTAGTCTTAAAATATTTTTTATCAAATCCTACCAGATACTGATACCGATTAATCTTTTTGTAGACTTTTAGGCTGATTTGAGTTTAATCCTTCATCTTCCTGTGCACAGATTTTTCCTCTATCAGCCACACTAGTGGAAAAAGTCTTTGCATAGCCAGCTAACCCATATGGCATTGGCAGAATAACATTCAAAAATAAATAAAGCTCAATAAAACAAAAAAACCCAAAACATGCAGTTAGTTCTCCAGCAATGATTTTGCACACATTTGCTCACAAAACATAGAGTAAAATATATAAAACAGTTGTCTCATGAGGGTAGCAAATAGAAGCTCTGTTCTGCAAAGGACCCAAGCAAAAGACCTGAGCTGCACAGCAGCATGTGGTGGGTATTTGCAGCAGGCAGCTTCCTGCTGGGGAGGACAGAAGCCCACAGCAACTGCCTGCAGGAGACTCAGATCAGGGTATTGTGAAAAGGCTGCTGCAGACTGTTACTTTTTGCTGCTCTTCCATGTGGGGACCAATAATGACACCAGAGGCAATGGGAAATGCATCAAACACTGACTATGTTGCTGCTGGGGTATGGTGAATGGGTGTGGGGAGGTGTCAAGCGCATGGAGGGCTCAGGCATTATTCTCCTCAGTCCTTCTAGAAAGGCAGAAGGGTGAAGGAGGAGTTGGCAGATCGCACAAGACAACAACTGGTTGTGCAGTTGGTGTGAGCAATGGGGTTCTAGCTTTCATATGATCATGGGATGTTCTATGAGAACAGAGGATTGTTTAGCAGAGATGCTGTTTACATAAAGTGGGGAAAAACATTTTTGCCAACAGGCAGGCCAATCCAGTAATGAGAATTTCAAACTAGGAATACAAGAGGTAGGAGAAGATGACCAGCAATCAAGAGAGGAAGTAAAGGACCAGGTTACCAAGCAAAGAGTATGGGGCAATGTCAACAGGAGGAAATTTGTAAGCAAAAAACCAGATGTAGGGGTCTCTTCCCAACCCTGTCTACATACATAGGGAAATGACTACCAGGCAGCATTATGGGGAAAGTTGTTCTACCTCTTTGGGGAAATCAATATGCTTTTGTACCTCTCCAAAGAGGCTGTATGCCAATGTACGGAACATAAGGAATGGGAGGAATTAAGATATCTGCATGCAGTTAGAGAATGTAGTTAGCTCATATGACCGTGAAGGGGAACAGGAAATGTTTCTAGTGATGTTAGCCGCAGTATAAGGAAGACTATGGCAAATGGTGGCCCACTGCTGATGGAGACCTGTCACAAAGGATATGCAGAAGGACAATACACTGAATGCCTTCTTCCTCTCACTCTTTACTGATAAAACCATCCCTTAGCAATCCCAGGTCTCTGAAAACCAGTGGGAAAGTCTGGAGCAAGGTAGATTCCCTCTCAATGAAAGATAAGGTTAGGAAGCATTTAAACAAACTGGACACACAGATCCATGGCCCATAATGAGATGTAACTACACATATCAAGGGAGCTGACTGATTTCATTGTGAGAGCACTCAAACACCAAAAGATCAAAAAAGATCACACTGATCAGGGTAGAGGAAGGAAACTGAGGACTAGAAGATAATAAATATTACCCCTGTTTTCAAGAAAGCCAGTCACAGCCTCACTTCAACCCCTGAAAAAGGAACAGAGAAAATAAACTTGAAAACCCTTGCCAAACACAAGAAGGATTAAGAAGGTGTTTGGACATAGTAAGCATGGATGTAAAGAGAGGAAATTGTGCCCAACCGACCTGATAGCCTTTCACAATGAGAAGGCTTACCCAGTGGACAAGGAGAAAACACTGAACATAGCTTATCTTGACTTTAATAATGCTTCTGTCACAGCCTTCCATTGTCTTCTCCCTGACAAACTGATGAAACACAAAAGAGATGAATGTAGAGTGAGGTGAACAGAAAACTGGCTGAACTGTCAGGGTTAAAGGGTTGTGGATCAGCAGCACAAAGCTCAGCTGTAGACCATTCATCAAAGGTACACCCCAGGTGTCAATACAAGAGCCAATGCTGTTCAGCAACCCATCAATAACTTGCAAAGTGGCACAGTTGCCCTGCAGAAGGACCTTGACAAGCTGAGAAATGGGCAACAGTAACCTCATGAAGTTTGACAAAGGAATACGTGAAGTCCTGCACTTAGCAGGAATAATCCCACACATGGTGGCAGAAAAGGATCTGAGGAACAAGCTAGACACAAGCCATCAATGTGCCTTTGGAGGAATGAAGGCCCACAGCAATCTGGGCTGCATTAGGAAGAGTATCACTAGCATACTGAGGGAGATGATCCCTTCCTCTCTCTCAGCACTGGTGAGCAATCCTGAATTCTGGGCCCAATCCTGGACTACCTGATAAAAAAAGGCCAGCAAAAGGTCATGGAGGTAATTAAAGGACCAAAGCAACTTTTTTTAAGAGGAGATGCTATGAGAGATGGGGGCCTTGAGAAGGCTCAGAGAGATCTGTTCTATGCTTAAATTAATCACCCATGGAATCTCTTCTCCATGATGCATGGAAAAAATTATACAATCAACATCATTGTGCTTTAGCTGGTCTAAAAGGCATTAAAAGGTTATAGCTGAAAGCTAGCAACATATAGTGACCCTGACCCTAATGAATGCCAACATATCTTTGGGCTTTAATGTGATATTAATGGCAAAGACTTTATAACCATAGCTTAAAAGCAATAGAAGAAATTGAGATACTCTGATCCAATTCATTGTATAAGATAATAATTCCTGCTTCTAACTCTCCCAGTTTCCCATAAGAAAGCAGAACATACATAAACATAGCAGCTGAGACAAACATTCACGTGGTTTTTAAAATGGATTAACAAATACATCAAATATATTTTGTTTCATAACTGAAAGATACACTTGAAAAGAAAACAAACATTACTCTGACCACCCAAAACATTGGATAACATGCACTCTAAAAACGTGAATCAACTGCATGGCATTCAGGGGAATGGTATTTCACAGCACTTCATACTAAATGAAAACACCAACGCTTACATGAGCGTTCATGGGTTTATGACAGCGTGACCCAAAGAGCTGTTCCATGGTATGCAGAGAAATCAACCCATAGACTAAGTTTTACAATTAGAAGCACAATTAGACTGTAGATTAGGAGTCAAAAGAAATATTTTATAGCCAATATATTATTTAGAGGGGGAAAAAAATCCTTTAGCAGTTGAAATCATATATCTGCAAGGGAGCAGATTATGATTTTATATTTCCAGAAGATTTTTCTTCTTACAAGTTTGAATTTCAGTTGTTGAAAAGGTATGATTACAAATTACATTTCAAATTCTCTAACAACCTATTTCTTTAGAGAAAAAGTAATCAGCACATGCCTATTTTATCCATTGCCAGGGAGAACAAAGAACACATGTTAAAGAAACATACAGCATATTTCTGTGCACATGTACTCAAAGGCATGTTGTATGCATATAGTCACATGGTTATTTTGTGTTTATGTTGCTATGGAAACAAACTTACATGCCAAACATACAATTACAAAGACATTCTAGGTCTTAAACAGGGTGAGTATGTCTCTTGTCTTTTTTACATTTTAAATGAAGGAAAAAAAGTAAGTGTATGAGGTCACAGAAGAGCTCCCAATAGTCAAGCTAACAAAATTATAACATCTGAAATAACAGATTTTTCATTCCATAGTGTTTGTGTACTTGGATGTAACTTTAGAGGCTAGCCCAAAAGGCAGTAGATTACAGCATAAAATTAGGACATTACTGGGTTTGCATAACACAGAAGATGAGGCAGATTTTTCTTTGATTTGTTGAAAACAAAATTTACAGGAAACTCTCACTATGAAACTACTCATATCAAACAGCGTATCCATTAAAAAAGGGCAAATCAAAGTACTGTGTTACACAGATTTAAGTTCCTGTTTTCCTGTTGTTTCACAGACCATTACACAATCTCTATTCAATACCTGTATCTGTTTTATTTATCTTGGTCCATCTGCTCTGCAAATGTTCTTGCAAAGCAGTTTCCCATGGCAACATCAAATATCACATAGTTCCAGTCTTCTGGCAAAGCACTTCTAATTGATCCACTCTTGAATCTCCCCTTCTCCCTAATTTAAGACACAGTAGAAATACACATTTTTAAATGAAGACCTTCTGAAAAACTCTCTTAAAGTAAGCACTCAAAAAAACCCAAACCCCTCAGTAAATATCATGTTAGTCTTGAGCATACTAATTCTGTGTGAAATTGTTAACAGAAGCATTGCTCAGGATGTAAATTAATGAAAAAAAATTTTAACTTAGGGAACGTAGTTTACTGAATTTCAAAGTCTAATATCCGCATTTTAGATTTGTCTGTCCAAAACCACAGAATCAGCTAGGAGCAGGCCCCATGGAGATTTGAAAGGTAATCAGACCTTCTGGGTCACTTCTACACCACCATGGTTTAGTTTATAGTAGTTTATAATATACCTAGAGCTACTTTAAGAACTACTACAATTTATGCAATCTCATATCTGTAATAATCAGTAGGATTGAATTCCCACAATAATTTTCTACCAGCATCACCCCCTATCCTGGTTTCCAGTAGAATAGAGTCCATGTTCTTAGTAACTGGTACAGTGCTGTGTTTGGATTCAGTATGAGAACAACACTGATAACACACTGATGTTCTGGTTGTTGCTCAGTAGTGCTTATCCCAAATCAAGGACTTTCCAGTTTCCCATTGAGCTTCCCAGTGAGCACAAGAAGCTGTGAGGGAGCTGTGGGACAGCTGACCTTAACTGGCCTAAGAGATATTCCATATCACAGAACATCATGCCCAGTATATAAACTGGGGGTAGTTGGCTGTCAGGGGCAGATTACTGCTTTGACATGGTAAGCAATTGTATTATACATCGCTTATTTCTCTTGGGGTTTATTCACAGAAACATTCCTCTCCCTCCTTTTCATTATTAACATTATTGTTATAATATCATTAGCAGTATTATTATATTTTATTTTGTTTCAATTACTAAACCCATGAGCTTTACATTTTTTCTGATTCTTCTCCCACTGGACAGTAGAAGTGGAGGAAGTAGGGGAGTGGCTGCCTGGTGTTAAACCACAACACCTTCTTTTGCCTATACATTTCCTTGGGTTATTCTTGGACTTTCCCAGGCATTCACTTCTGCTCATCTTGGAATTTGGCCCAAACAGGCTTTACAGATTGGTCTAGATTGCTGGTGTCTATGGTGAAATTCTGCACAATAATTATAATTTTTAGGTAGAAGGGCATTTTTACATGTTAGATAAATGATGTTATGGGCTAATAAAGCAAATATGGCATTTCTATGGAGCACAGGAGAGATCTACAATAGAACAAGCTCAGCTGGTCTGTTGCAATATGCATCAAGTCCAGTCCACTTTATGAAATATGCAAATACTGCTCGATAAATACAAGATAGTACTACAAAAGGCTTCTGCCTGCAAATAAGAGCACATTAAATATTTCTTTACAAAACCACCTGTAAGCTCACCTGCTATCCTCACAATGGTTTTCTACTACCCATCAGCCAAAGTATACTGCCTACAATTGTCCGGAGACAGAACTTCTATCAGTGATGAAGAACAGGTACATTTTATCATTACACTGTAAAATCCTTTATCCTGTATTGTTTTAAATAGGTCATTAAAATATGCCCTTGAATTGATGAGCAATATGTTTATGATTTCTAATGCATTTTATTTCTCAAGCAAAGACAGGTGGTACCTCTTCTGTCACCAGTCACTAATGTGATGCTAAAAGTTGGTAATTCAATCCTCAATTGCACGAACCTAACCACGAATATGTTCTATTAATCTTTAGTATATACAAAATGTTTCTCTTAAAATGTGTAGGTTGGTTTGTAAGAAAATCAAAGGTAAAAACACTTAAGCCAAGATTACAGTGAAAACTATAAAAAGTACATTACTGCAAGTTTTCATCAAACCACACTTACTCTATGTTTACTTGTCCGTAGGTGGATTAGATTTCCACTCGTTTTAAAATAACATAGTAAAAACATCAGCAATTAAATGATCAGTAATAGTCAATTTCATTACACGCAATAGATATGCGTGAAATAAACTGGCTGCAAGCAGAGCATGTTTTAAAAAATATTTTTCCAATATGCTACTTCAAAACTAATAATTTAATCCAAAAATAAAATACAGGTTCTTAAAGGACTAGCATCCTGCTTTTTCTGTCAGTGTCTGAATGGCTACAAAGCCTTTAAATTATGAGAATCTATTCTAGAAATGACTAAGCAGCCAGTACCGTATTCATTTATCCTTTGTCCTTTTAGGCTTTCAGGGTGCTGTGTAGCCATAGTAACTATGCCTTTTCTCTGTGAAATCCATTAGCTGGTTTCACTCTGAGATTCAGTACTACCATAATCAAAGCTAAAGATGAAAAAAAATATGATTAAGAAAAAGATTATCGGTGACAAGCATTTCTTTTAAGAGCTATTTCTGCATATTTATGCTTTATACATACCAGCAAAAGAAACCTAAAGGTTAAAAGATAAATTCAAAATTAATTTTAAAACTAGGTTACCATCAGGAACTACACACTACCACCTCCAACTAGATCTCTGAGCAAAACTAGCTCTCATTTGCATTGTCAGTCAGTGCTGGCCATCAATGAAACTGCAACCTTGCAACCTCACTCCCTTTCTGACAGCAGACTAAGGTACAAGTATTAGAAAGGGAGACCAGGATTTGCACTGTAATTTGGATAAGCCCACTCAAAAGATAAAAATCACCTTTCTTCCTGCAGTACCTTTTGTGCCACAATACAGACAGACCACAAATAAATCTGTCTGATCTCTACTGTAGAAGAATCCTATCAATAGGAAATGGAAAATCATGGACTCTCATTCCATCTAGACAAATTTGAAAGATGGCAGATGTTCTGGAAGAGTAGAATAAGCTCTGTTCTGTATCCTATTTGGATATGTTGGCTTTTGTCACAACAGCTCTGAGCAACATCAAATGTCAGCTCAGTCCTGACACTGGTTACAAGTAAACTAAGCTAATAAGATTACTACTCTTTGCTTGAATCCTAATTACCAGGAGGTGCATAAGAAGAGCAACAAGGCTGGTGAAGGGACTCGAGCACAAGTGCCATGAGGAGAGGCTGAGGGAGTTGTGGTTGTTTAGCCTGGAGAAGAGGAGGCTCAGGGGAGACTTTATCACCCTCTACAACCACCTGAAAGGAGGTTGGAGTCAGGTGGGGGTTGGTCTCTTCTCACAGGCAACCAGCAGTAGGACAGGAGGGGATAGACTCAGGCTCTGCCAGGGGAGGTTTAGGTCGGATATTAGGAAGAGAGTAGTCAGGCATTGGAATGGGCTGGCCAGAGAGGTGGTGGATTCACCATCCCTGGAGGTTTTCAAGATGAGACTGGATGTGGCACTTAGTGCCATGGTCTAAGTAATGACAGTAGGGTTGGACTCAATGATCTTGGAGGTCTTTTCCAACCCAGCTGATTCTATGATTCTATGAATTAGGAGGAGGCACATTTTTCTGCAAGTAGTTGGAATACATCCACAGCTGGAATCTGCAAAGTGTAGGAATATATTCCACAACCCACAAAGATCTCCTCAAGCTTTTGTACTGGATACCACATTCCTTAACTAAAAATTTTCACTGTCTCCTCAGCTATTTATCTCTTAGTTCAATGTCTGTTGCTTTTCCTACTTCTATTCAATTCTGCATTATATTTGAATCAAACATGATTCAAAGATGAAATATCTGCCATGGTAAGAAGTGTACACATTTGGACGGGGGAAGGGAGGATAACCACTAATAAGATAAAATTAATTGATACTAGTATTTTTTTTCTGTTTCCTAGCTCCTTATTCTTCTATTGCCCTTCTAACAAGCAACAAGACAGAATGGCAAGACCATGTTCATACAGGATAATGAAAGACTGCATGATTATTTTTAAGAGACCATGAAAATTGAAAAATTAAATCATAATTGTATCCAATAGAAGAAAAAAATTTTCAAGATAGTTCCCTGAATCTAAACCTTCTGGTTTTTTCCCTATAATACACATCTTGTAAAGTCTTGACTTCATTAAGTCAATAGCAAAACTGTCATAACTTTCAATAGGGCGAAGATTTCACCCTATTTATATTTAGTGACCAGAATGACTTTAGAGACATAAGAGAGGACTGAAGATCATGCTTTGTCTGTCACTACAGTAGAAGACAAAGTCATGTTATCATAGTTCCTATACTTGTCTTCTCCAATGATTCTGTGATCACCAGTTTGGCCATGGTCTAAGACAGAATGGCAGCCCACTTTAGAAGTCACAGCATAAATCTCAATAACAGCTTTTGGGAGTTCAGCACTCAAAGATGTACAAAATGCTTGTTTCCAAATATTCTTGGTTCTGTCTTTCAAACAAAACCAGACAGAGGCTCACCTTTACTTTAAAAGACAATAAGCATATTGTGGAAGCAGAGATGTTCTCAATGTTTAGAATATTTGGCAAGACACTTAGAGATCCACATTCAATTTTATCCTATGCATTAAGATACTCAGAGACACAAACACGACTACTTAAAAGAAAAAAAAAAAAAGAAAAAACAACCCTTTGTCATTAGCAATGACTGCACAATTTCATCCACTCAGGCTATAAGATAAAGTACTTCTACCTATATAGACAGAATAATCTGTGAACTGTAATCTTAGAAGAATGCAAGACACAGGTACTTTTCTTTTTCCATAGAGTCTTCCTGCTGTTAACAGCTAAAGGGAAGCAGCATCAATGTGACAAATCACAAGAAATCCAGCCCTGAATAGAATTCACAGAAATAGAATTGCCAAAAAAATCCCCAAAACCAAAACAAATCATAAAAGCTAGATCTGATACAGTATAAAGAGGTGTAGGTGCTCTCAAAAGGCTTGCAAGTGTTGCAGAATCTGATGAGAGCTTTTGCAAGTACTACAGCTTAGAATGCCTTGAAAAACACCTGTAATTTTCTGTTCCCACAGGCTTCAAATCAAAATACTGCACAGCATTTTCTTTGTATATGCCTTTTTAAGCAACTTTACCATTCACCTACATTTGTTCCATAAAGTTTTTGTCAAAATTCAAAAGTTATTGTTCCTTCCTTTTCTTATTAAACTAAAAGAGACACCAAAACTTCAAGCTACATATTTTCATAGCTTTAGTTTTCCCTGTGTTTAAGTCTAGGGTGTTAATGCCTTTAAAGCCCTAAGAATATTCCACAAGCTTTAAATTATAAGGGAACACTAGCTTAAACCTATATTTTAATTGGTACTTTGGGTTTTAAAGAAACTTGGAAGAGGACTAGTCACAGGAAGTGTAATTTTGCTTGACAGTAGAAAACAAAAGAAACTTACACAAATATAATGCCCATGTGTTATCTTCATCTGAGGAGCCTCTGGGAAGATGTTTTCTATGTCCAAGGGTATTACTTCTTTCACAGAAACCTCTACACTTACTCTCCATTCCAATCCTCTGCAGTTGCCATAGTTACCATTTTACATGACCACACTATGAGTGGTGACCTGCATTCAATCAATCCCCAAAGCCTTCAAGTTTGCAAAATATTTCAAGATTTGTGCAGAAATTTTGCCATGAATTTTCACGAAAAGATTGGCAGGTGCCAAGGCGCATTCAAACAAATGTCAGTTTGAAGACTGGATATTTTATTTGCTGAACTGCAAACTTTCAGCCACAATGAAGGTATAGGACCTGAATGAAGGTATAGGAACTGAAACCATGGCACAACTCATTAATTATATTCTAAGAATTTAGACAGACAGTTTTCATTATGATTCATATGTTTTTAAATAACCAACGTGATCCAGCTGTAAGCAGGTTTCCCCTTTCCAAAAGTCAAAAATAATGAAGAAAAATCCCCAAAGATTAATGAACCACTACATAGTAAGCAAAACCTGAATCTTCTCATAGCATTTACAGGCTGACCTTCCTCAACCAGTTTCAACACAGCTATCATGAGCACAAAATACACAATCAGCAACCATCCCCCTGAGTTTTACAGATGACAAAAACAAACCATAGTGATGACAATCTATAAGTTAGGTGTCATGCCCATAACAGAAAAATTACTGAATCCTTAACTACTGCCCCATAAGAAACAAAAGTCAATATATTGGATTTCTGCATGAGGTCCCACAAAAGGAAGATAGAGACAGGTTCTTGTCAGTGGTGCCCAGTCACAGGGTACAGGGAAATGGGCACAAACTGAAATACAGGAAGTTCCAGTTAAATATTAGAAAAACCGTTCTGATTGTCAGGTTGGACAAACATCAGAAAATGTCTACTTAGGTTGCTTGTGGAGTCTTCATTCTGGTATAAATTCAAAAATTGACACAGCCCTGTGAAATCTATTTCAGAGGATCCTGCTATAAGCAGGGGAGTTGTGCTGGACAATCTCCAGAGGTCCCTTCCAGCCTCACCCATTCTCTGATTCTGTTAAGAAATAACATCTCTGATTTTAAAATAGGCTTTTCACCTGCACTGAGAATGTATGTCTATACAGAGTTTTGTTATGATCCACGCTGCTCTTGCATAGAGTTGACTTCATGAGCAACTGAACTACTGTTTTCTCATGTATGACTGTCTGTTGCTTTCAAAGGAACAATTCTCATACTCATCAGCAACAGTAGTGACCAATTGTGAAAAAAAAACTCTTAAACAAACAAAGCAGGGAAATGTTTTATAAGAATAAGTATTTCGTGATTTTTTTCAACTGCCTTTACTAAAATTATTTCATAACATGATCACTTGGATTTTAGTGTGTAGGTTTTTCCAAGTTCTGGAAAACGTTACGATTAATTAGTTTTAATCCCAGCCATCCTCATTCACTATACAACACAGACATTGCAGATCACTCAAAATCTGAAAAAACTTCTCAAGGTTTGTAATTTTCTATGAAGTGAGCTGTATCTCTGGCTTTGTATTTCCTACATATGGGAAGACTATTTTACAATTTAAATGTTATGCCAACTCATCCATAACCTCATTTTATGTTCTATTTTGATGCTTTGTGAATAGAATATTAATCTAACATTTAAATTAATATTTAATTGAAGAAAACTCAGTTCTCTCAGCTCACAAATATGAGAATTCGTAGCACCTAGCTGTCAAGCGATACCAGCAAGCTGTCATAAGGAACAAGTACTACATATACCTTTCTGCCCCCAAATGTCTCATTACAGACCTTCATTCCTTAGCCAGCCACAAGGAGCTGTTCTACCTCTTCCTGAAACATTTCTCCTACCTATGAATCCACCTTGAATTTTGTCTCAATTAATATCATTACTAGTAGCCTTTTTTTTTCTTTTGCACTTAATTCATTTTAACTTAGGTCTCTTCGATGCTGAGTTATCAGGAAGCTGATCAAATAATCCTTGTTCAAAGAGAGAGAGAGGGAGGGGAGTATTTTAGAGGTATTATTGACTTAGAATGGTTTATGAATCTTCATCCTCAGAAAGTATAACACAGGGCGAAGGATATATAACCAGTGACAGGGCACATAAATTTCACCAGGTAAAGTTTAGAGAGAATCTGGTGTTTGTTTCCTTATGATAATAAATACACTGGGGATATATTGAAAGTAAGATAGAGAGGTATAACACAGCCTTTCAGCTCTGCACTATGATTGCTGCGAAGAGGAAATAAGATTAGCTACTCGTTACTGTGCCACTCAGAAATAGTGCTGGCACATTTAGATGACTAGCTATCCTAGCATGCCTCTTTGCTAAACTGATGAAGTCTTACTTAACAAGCTATGGTAAGTACAACTGGAGTTCCTGCACATGTAAGATGCACATATAATGAAAACGTTGTCTTAAAATTGGAGCAAAAAGTTTAAGTTAGTGCCTCAGGCAATCCAATTTCTGAAACAGGAGAAACATGCAAAGCCTTATGAGTGCTAGTCTCTCTGAATTAACATTTTCAGTCCACAACTCAGTACATAATAGCTACAAAACCTCCATTGCATAAACTATTTTCTCCAGTAGACATGGTGTATTATTATGCCTTTACATCAATTAAACCAAACCCCAAAACTGTAGTTGCCCTAGAAAATTTGCGCGACACACTTGTCAGACAACACGTATACCCTGAATTCCTAAAATGCATGGCTAGTGTTAACAAAAATCTTAATAAAGAAACTTCCACAGGACCAAAAGCATTTTTAGCCTGAATTTTTATTTTCCCCATTCTCAGGAAAAGAACAGAAAAAAATCCTAAAAACAAACCAAACAAAAAGTCACATATACAAAAAAGAGCCCAGCACTATTTTACTTATGCACAAGCAAGGTGTATCTTCTCTGACTTTCTTCCTAGCAAATACTCAGGGAATATACAGCATTTCAAACCACTGCTATGCTGAGATATTCTACACTTCAAAAACTCAATTTACTATTTCGCCACTGAAAACATGACGATACAATCATCAGTTTGTCTACTTAAAGCTTTTCCAGTAGCTGATTTCTGAAGACCAAGGGTGCTTCACTAGAATTGAAAAAGAGTGTTAAGATTTTAAAAAATGGGAAAAAAAATGCAGGGGAGGGAATAAGTTCTGCAATTTAAACAAAGGCTGGCACTTACTTCTCCTTGTATAAGCATGCTGCTCAGATTTGTTAGAATGAAGAATGAAATCTTGGAATAAAGAAATTTGGTTCTAAAGGGTCAACAGAATGAAAAGTTTTGCATACAGTCACAGTCTGACTACTTGCTCCACCTAGCAGTACTAAAGTCATTCCCCAGGCAAATCTGGGGAACTGCTTGCTGGTAAGGAGTCGTTACCCTTCCTCTCCAAGACTTACACGCAAGACATTTTTTAGCATCTGAAGGAAGGCAGCCCTCTTCCCCAGTGCTTCAGCTTATGCCCCTTTCAGCAGAAGCAGTGTGGTAGTTTAACCCCAGCCAGCAGCCAAGAACCACGCAGCCACTCACTCACTCCCCCAATATGGGATGGGGGAGCAAATCAGAAGGGTAAAAGCTACAAAAACTCATGGGTTGAGATAAAGACAGTTTAATAGAGGAAGCAAAAGCTGCACACACAAGCATAGCAAAACAAGGAATTAATTCACTGCTTCCCAAAGACAGGAGGTGTTTAGCCATCTCCAGGAGAGCAGGGCCCATCACACATAATGGTTCCTTGGGAAGACAAACGCCGTCACTCCAGATGTCCCCCCCTTCCTCCTTCTTCCTTCCACCTTATATACTGAGCATGATGTCATATGGTATGGAATATCCCTTTGGTCACTTTGAGTCACCTGTCCCAGCTGTGTCTCTTCCCTACCTCCCATGCATCCCCAACTTCCTTGCCAGTGTGACAGTATGGAAAGCAGCAAAGGCCTTGGCTCTGTGTGAGCTTTGCTCAGCAGTAACAAAAACATCTCTGCATTATCAACTCTGTGTTCTGCACAAAACCCAAACATAGCCTCATACTAGCAGAAAGTTAACTCTACTTCAGCTCAAACCAGCACAAGCAGACACAGAGCAGGTAATAAACTGTAAAGAAACTGCACAGAGCAACCATCACACATCCATACAGATTCTTAAGTGATTAGGTAGATAACATCTCTACAGATGTGCAATTTTGGAATTATCTGAGGTAAACTTCATAGGAGAAACATATGTTTTCTCTAGATTCCTTCCCACTATCTGAATAGCATTTGTCTTCTACTTATGCTCTTCCAATACACTCTGCCTCACTGAAGCATTATATGCTGGCTAACATACACTTAAGGATCCCATAATGAAAGCTGGGAGACTTTTGTCATTAATTACCTCAGACACCAAGTTCTGCAACTCAAAGCTCATCATCTCAAAACTTAATCACTGTGCTGCACTTAAGTAAATATCCCCAAGACACATCATCAAGCATATTTTCCACGTCATCTGTAGAGGCTGAAAATTGTCTTCCTATTATAGTTCACTTGAAATGAAACTGAATTGAGAAAGAAAATGATCATCATCTTCCAGGTACCAGCTGAGATGTCAAGCAGCAGTGAAAAAAAGTTAGATACTTCAAAAAGGAAAAAACAAACCCAACAACCAAACTCAACAAATGACAAAACCCACACCACCCCCACACAAAAGCATGTTCTGGCCTCCAAGACAGAGTCCCATTAATGGGCCAGAGAGCAAGAACAGTGAGTGAATACATGCCCTTATGGATGTAGCTTTCACAGTCATGTGGTTGCATCAGTGCCTCACATCATACATTGGCAGATTTTGTTAAATTAACAAAATACCACTAATTCTTAGAGCAGCCATCACATGTATTTTAGTTAAAGAGGAATTCATTGCTCACAGTAAACACTTTCCAACATATCTTATTACATCAGACAGCTTGTTTCAAACTCTCAAAAGTCTCTCTCCAACTGTTAGGAATACCCTTATTTTATCCAAATTCTAGTCATAGCTTGTTTCAAACTCTGAAAGTCTCTCTCCAACTGTTAGGAGTACCCTTATTTTATCCAAATTCTAGTCATGCAATCATGAAAAACAATGATAGCATGTGACTATTAAACTCCAAAGAGCAGTTCCTACACTGCATATGGCTAAGAGTACTACATCCACAACTTATGTTCTGACTGGGCACTTCTCAAGAGATCCAGTAAACCTGGTGTACAGTCCCCCACTACTGCCAACAGTCCCTGACAAAAATCACGGCTAAATAAGGAAAGGGAAACCTGAAGATGTAAACCAGGAAAAAAATAAATACTTTTCCCTTTGAAAGTTCCAGATGGCCTTTTGACATACTGCTATAATTACTTTCTACTGATTCAGTAATTTAAAAAAAGATATTGAATTGAAAAGCACTCATAGGCAAGATTCATAGCTGGAGATAAGGCTATCTAACGAAGGTCAACGATGTCTGTGAGAATGTAAATTTTGTCACTTCTGCTCTGTACCTGACATAGTATTGGCAGACTGACATCCACAACTACTATAGCAATTTGCTCACAGAATACAATGCAGTGTTCAATCGCCAACACAGTTGTAATATCAAATACAGAGCTCGAAATCTTGGGCGTCATAAATGGATGGTGAATGAACAATTAGCCTACTGAAAAACTAAACAGAAGAAAGAACAAATCAGGTTCTGGGTACTGTTGAATCTAACTACTGTTTCTAACTATTTTCACTACAAATCACTTCATACACAAAGGTAAACTAATGACAAATTCATGACACATTTATGCCAATAAGAAATATGACAAAACTAAGGATATGAATTGATAATAGACAGCACTTTTTTTCCTTTTTTAGTCTAGACAACAGACTGACTGACCTGCTGTGAAAAAACAAAAGCTTGTATATATGACTTGTTGTACCTTGATAAATCCCCAAAGGAAAAAAAAAGTAGAAATTTGATCCAGTATTTCAATTCTTCCTCCTTTGCAAGCTAAAAAAGAGATAGTATCTATAATTGGGGTTTTTTTGCTTCTTGATTGATTAGATTCATAAATAAACTGTATGGGGAGCCAAATTCTCACAGGACTAGTCTAATTAAGAAGTCAAATTGCTACACTGATTACAGACACTCTTCAAGAGCTTTAAAATCAATAGTTCTCAGAGAAATCTCAAATCTTGTGCACTGTCTCAGGGAAAAGTTATGCTTTTTGGTTTTAACAGCATATTAAAATTTTCATGGCATAGAAAAATACTTGCACAGGGTCTGGGATGTTTTTTAATTTGCTTTCTAAAAGCACAGTGGCCATTCACTTTACTCACATATTTGCCATTACACCAACTGAAAAAAGGATTCATTTCAATACTGTGAAATATCCTCAGTTTTGTGATGTAGATTCTGACTTGATATTTCAGAATAAAAATAGTGAGGTTATATGATTTCATAATGATCAAGTTAAATTGGTAGGAGAACAATGTGTTGAGGGAGCTCATTGCTTACCTTACTAACCTGCTGAGGGTTGTTTAAAGGGTTAAAATAAAGGGCTAAATCAGAAAAAACAAGATCTGCTTTCTTGCAGTAAACAGATAATTCACAATCCAAAGTTTCTTTAGCCCTAATATTCAGGCTTGTACAAAGCACCTACGCTAGGGGAGAAAAAAACTTCCCAGAACAAGTTTTGTCATTGAAAAATTTCCTACACTAGGGGAGAAAAAAACTTTCCAGAACAAGTTTTGTCATTGAAAAATTCTAACTCTTTCACAATCACTACCAGCAATCAAAAATCACTGCAAGTATCTGATTAGCACAATGGACAAATTATCACTACTGTCAGTCCACAGTTTGCAGTATTTTTTAGAACCATGAGAAAGTCCTCCTCACATAGGATACCACTTCCAAAAGCTTTGTATTTCACAACTAAAGCTTTCAGTGTAAGCAGGGCAAATTCAGCACCCAACAATGACATACATATGCTTCCATCCTGGCCCCCCAAAGGTCTCTATTAGTAATGATGGTATTTTACTACTGGACAGATATACTATCTATGTCTTGCTTCTAAGAGTTTCACTGACTAATGAATGAAGCTAAAACTTAGTTCTTTAGTCATCATAAAACCAGAAAAGTTTCGCAAACTAGCCCAAAGAAGCAATCTGTCTTAGAGAGCAAGAAGAAACAAGATTATTAAAGGAGTAAAAGATTAGTCCCCTATGCTGAAACAGTATGTGTGTGTGTGTATATATATATGTTTTATATCTATATTTATAAATGTATATAAACATGCTCCGTTATTCAGGACATTACAATGATTAGAAATAACAGTCTGAAGTCAAGACTAAAAAAATAAATAGGATGCCTAGGAAAACTTTTTTACATTGATATTTATTAGGCTGTACAAAAACCTGTTAAAACGTATGTAGCTGAAATAGCTACAACATTTAAAGTATAACAAAGTACATAAATATACAAGATACTTTTATGCCTTACTCAGGAAGTGCAAATTACAGCTTTATTTTCTATCTCTGATATCTATTATTTATTCCAACATTTTTTGCTGAAGTAAATATTTGAAAAGAAAGTAACCAAACTGTTTTCTTATTCCATAAAACAATAAATCTGTTTTACTCCTAAGCGGTCAAAAAGTTATGAATAACACACATGCACTGGGAAGATGCAGGAACACTTATTCTACTCAAACACATACTACTCAGGCAGAAATTTAGCATTTGAAATAGTCAAATAACAGCATGTGGTATCATTTGGAAAAGAAAATTACATTTCATCTAACTATTATAAAAGCAACTGAAAAGGTTTTAAGTATAAAAATGGATGTCCTAACTTTCATTTCAAGACTTGCAAATCTGGGTTCAATATATATTAAGACATATGACAGTAAGGACATAGGTGGGATCAAAAATAAAGCAGCTTAGAATGTACTATTGTGCAAACTTCAGTGCATGTGTTATGCAGGACAGTATCAAGGCACTGCATACCCGTAAGCAGGGACATGAACAAATGGGGCAGAATGTGGCAATGCACAAATATTTTGTACAGACATGCAAACATCTAATTTTGGTTTACCAAAAAGATAAAATAAATACAGACCATGTTTGGTCAGTTAGAACAAAAATATGAGAGAGTTCTGGTTAACCAAAAAAATACAACAATTTTTTTTTTTCTCAAAGTGTTTCTCGAACATTTACCTTAGCATGTTATGTTTCCACTTGACATGGTGTAAAATAGGGCCTGCTTTTCCAAGAACACAGAGGCAAATGTGAAAACTTTGTGCTGTTTTCAGCTGAGAAGACTTAGACATCAGCAATTTCAACATGAAATACTACGTTTTCGCTTTCTTCCTCAGAAAAAAAGTAGACCATTTGCGTGGAATGTACAAATCACTAACGACAGGAAATAGGTATCTAGTTTCAATTGACTCAAGTATGAATCCTGTGAAAAAGTTACCCCATCTGTTAATCCTCCAGAACTACTGGCTTCCAGAGTTTTCTCAATTTATCTTTCGTGTACAGTCCAAATTTGTCAATGGAGCTACTTATAGGAAGAAGTGTTAAGCCTTAGAGCTATGTGTGCATTTCAAGTCTGGTTTACCTAATTATCTTTTGGTTGTTGATTTGCTGCTGCTTATTTAATAAATATTATTATACCTACTGCTTGAAGTAGGCTCATTAATACTGGTTCATTGTATTGGCTTCTCAGTTGAGCACACCAGTACTTTACACTGAATTAGTAAGGGTTTACTGGAAAACTTTCTTTACCACCTCATCTAAAATCCTACGCCAATACTTTTCATATCACATTACGTAGCAATCTCCTATGGACAAATTCTGTATGTATCAAAAGTTAAAACAGGAAAGCAGCTGTCATTATTTCCCATAAGAAGAAATATTTCCAAGTATGCAGATTACAGGTCGTTTTTAGGACTATACAGGAACAAATTCTCTCATGATGCTTTCCTTTCATGTCATGCCCTAGAACTACATGATAAGTTTGACAGACATGCAATAAAATAAACAAGGAAATAGCAGGAGGAAGCACCTCATCCACAGTCAGAAATTTTTTTTCTAGACTGTACAAGTTTCAGGTGCATCAATTAAATATTCCATTATAACAGCAGCACTGAAACATAACTAATATGAAAAATTAGTTGCTTATCATTACATGACAAGTTCAAGTTCAGCCTGTCCAAGCTTCCACTACTCACCCTTACCTTTTTAACAAATATTCCCACTTCATACCTATTTGTAAAGCCAAGATTTCAGCATTTCATAACATTTTTGTAGAAACACACCTACCTGTAAGCACCATCACAGTCCCACACAGAACTTACTGCTAACTTTTTTCATTCTCTGTACTTAGAATTTTCTTAATCTCCTGGGAATAATATCCTCCACAGCTGTGAAGTCAAAATTCTACCAGGCAATTATATCAAATAAGAATATAAATCCAGAAATGTATCTAATATTACACAGACTGCTGATGAAATACTACAAGCAGAAGCCTGAGTGGCAAGTATCTCAACCAAGAAATGGTCACTAAATTCAGGCATCCCTCAATACTCATTTGCTTGAGGGAGCTGGAGACAGTGTACCATAGTTTGGAGACAGAAAGTCTAAAACTCACAGAGGTGAACACACCCATAAATTTAGGCTCCTCAGCATTCTAGAAGTCAGGGGGATTGAAACATGAAGGCACTGATTTTACGGTTTTTACAGTACAGAGTTAGAGTAAAAATGAGAACAGTAAGACTCACCTTCCTCCCTCTGTCCCTCCTGATTCATCTAATCCTAGCTAGGGTATTTAGATCTGTGGTTGGGCCTATACTTTGATTATGTTATTGCAATCACCTAATAGATAAACCTTATTGTTATCAAAACTATTTATAAAGTATAAAAGTATTACTGTTTTCATTTATTACACAAAAATTACTCATAGATCTTACACATAAAATCAGTGTTTCCCTGTCATATTTTAAGTTTACTTTTCCCCCATGTAATAAGCAAAACAATTCTACCATAGAATGCAACAACTACCAGTACAATAAATAGAACCAGCTGTCTAATTCTGAGTAAAATTAATTCTTAATTATTTACCAAGTGGCACTTCACAAAACTAATCTACAAAGCTAGATAGTAAAAAGATTTTCATGACTACACCCAATGAATTTCACCAGTCTTGCAGGAAAAAAATGCTCCCAAATTGCTGATTTTGCTTATGCATAAAGTTCTACTTACATATGAAAGATCAAAGATTCTCAGCAAAATACATTATTTGAATGTTTTTGCTGTTAACTACAAATATTATCACTTTAAACGGAGGCTAAACAAAAAGCCTATCCAAAAAAGTGTCCTATTACGCCACAAAAATGAATATATATTGAAAGTCAGTAGCCAACAGCACAATAATAGCATCCTATTCTTGAAATGGTGCAATTTTTTGCATTTTAAATAGCTACAGTGTATTACATATAATCTAGGGGAGAGGTGGAGAAAAATCACTATTGATTCTCTATCCTCTCAACAGTAAGTAATTGGACCCAGGAGCTGAATAGTACAGATTAGCATTAAAATACCAGGCAATTATTACTTGCTGCAATATAACTTTCTGAATGGACAATACCCTGAACAAACACATGCAGAGTTAACTAGAGCATGCAGGCCAACAGATGGCTGAATTAAAAGAGCCAGGGACTCCTGTTAATTTCAATGAGTGATGCAATTCACTCTTACCTTGTACACCCTTCAGATATCTGTACTATTTCAGCATGATGACAAGAACCAACAAGAGAAGAGCTCTGAAGATGTCTGCAGTGTGTACATTTTTTCACTACCAAGACAGGAGTGAGTGTTCAGGAAGAAAATAGACAATTGTGGTGGAATAGGGACACACTTGAAGTATTCTGTAATTACTGCCCTGTTCCTGTGGAATGCCAGATCTTGTGCACCAGCTACAAAAGGCTTGGAACTTGATACATTGCTCTCTCAATGGAACAACAGGGTATTAAGTAGAATGAAGTTTTCTAAGTAGACAGTCTCAGCTCCCAGGTGTCCACATTAAGAGTCCAGGGGAGTATTTGGCCTCTGACTGAATTTTTTTAAGAAAGAAGGTTTCAGTGTTCCTGGTTCCAAATGTAAGAGTTCAAAGTAGGTTTATATTATCAACTGCCTTAGCAGGATGATAGCACTGATCACTGATGCTACGCTAAGAGAGATCAGAGAGGCAACGAGGGAAAGAAATACAATCGTAAATGGCAGATACCCATGAATATCAGGCCAGTATCACACTGGGACACAAAGCAGAGCAGATACTTTTACCACTACAATAATCATTTCATGGAGAGCTGGTTAGGGAAACCATTAAAGATTCAGTCCCAGAGTTAGTATTGAATAGCATGCAGGATCTTGTTCAATTTTTCCTATTGAAAGGCACACTAATAATGCATTCAGACCCAATATCCCTACAGGAGTTACAAAGCCAGAAAATCCACCACAGTTGTATGTGACTTCCAAAAGGAAAGTGACACAGAAATGAGAGAGCCTATTAAAAAGAAGATAAAAAAGAACTGCTCAAAGAACTAAATCCCAGAGACATCATGTACCTCACTGAAAGACATCATACTGAAAACAGTGCCAGAAAACATCACATATTAAGAAAGGCTTGATTAAAAGTTAAAAGGAAACTGACTTGGAGAAACAGGCCAAGAACAGGTTTCAGAACCAAGAAAACAACAACAAAAACTTCATTCATTGAAAAGCTTAGGTTAATCTCAGATGAAGATAAAAAGAATCACATACCCTGGTGAATTAAATAAATAAAATTGGGTTAAATAGAAGTTTGAGGAGTAACTCAGAAATCAAAAGTACACACTAAATGCAACCCAATCCAGAGCCAGACATCTGCTAGAAACATATTGCTTGCTATTTATCACATTCCTAAAGGTTTCCCATCAAGATATAAATTAGCTTCTAGTGATTTTGCTCTTCAAAACATTTCACAGCTAAAAGTAAAAATTCAGAAAGTACCTGCTTTGCTGAAACACAGAATATAAAAACTAAGAATGGTTAGTGAAGATCTAAGGTCTAATGAAAAAATATGGCTAGCTGTAGAACTGCATTTTCGAAGAAGGTAAAAACAGCAAAAAACTGTCTCAGTGCTAGAGGTAGGGCTTTTTTACTTTATTTTTTTTAAGGAAAAACTAATGCAAACTTGCTTACAGTAGTGTTTTCCTTCAACCACTGTTCCAGTTGACAAATGAACATTCATGTCAGCCTCATCTGGTTGCCAGCATTCTAGCAATTTTGTCATATCTTTCTACTCCTGTTGCAAGGAAAAGTGGTAAAATTTGACATCAAAAAGCCTAACTTGAATCAGACACCTATCTTACTCTTATAAGCATATGAATATTTCCTGCCAGATAACAACTTGTCCTGTAGTCAGTTAAGGTTTAATTATTTTTATAATTATGCTTTTCTTATTTGCATTTCTAAATAAAAATAACCGTGTTGACCTGTGTAAACTAAGCATTTACAGAATAAATGCTGCAAATACATATTGGTTATGACCACAATACTATGATATCATCATATATGTTCTATTTTTCGATGGCTACATCCAAATTCCCTCTCTCCTACCAGAACTAAGTAATATTCCAGAAAAAACAACCACAAACCAAAACCAGTACACCTGAAAGAGTCTACAATAAAGGTTTGGGTCACAGCAATAAATCAAGCCGACCCAATGCAAGAGCCTGTGGCATGAGAGACAGGCCTCATGGTCACTTGTCCTTCAGTGCTCTGCAGTGAACTGGAGAGATAAAAGGGGCAGGGGCCTGGTTACAGCAAAGAGGCTGTTTAGCATGCGGCTCCTTATCTACCTTTTAATGTATTAGTCATCAAGTTTCCATTCCTGTTGAGTGCTCACAAAATACAGCCAGACATAACCACACAGGTGAGCTGAATAATGCTGACACATTAAGTGTGGAAGAAAACCTGGTATTTCAAGGAATGCATTCAAGGTTAAAAGTTTCACTATACACCCCTTACTTGGTCTCTCTCCTGCATCCATCAATATAGTAAAATATCACACTGTGTACTCACAGAAGAAAACACACATTCCCAAAAGTTATGCTACAACTTGAGAAAGGAGGTTAACACTGAGATTAATACCTTAGAACACTCTCTGGGGAATCACATGGGAAGATACATGTTGTGTGAGAACAATCTTACAAATCAATTCTTTCAGAGTAAAAATAATCTTCATGCAGTTAATTTTCATGTCAGGACTTGAGAAGCAGGTAAGAACAACAAATCCTACAAGTTGTTTATTTTTAAATAAAGTCTATTAAATAGGAAAAAGTCTACCATAAGTGTTAACTGAACAGCTTCAGTACCAAGTTCTCAAAACAAGCATTTTGGAGGAAAATGAACAGCAACAATATCTCCCCTATGAAGCATCTGCCAAACTCAGCAAATGCATATAAGTATCATACTTTAGTAGAAGGTTATATTATATCTGAAGGTGGATATAGTAAAATACTTCCTGTGTTTCGCTATTGGTTTCATCCTAAGTCTTTGTAGCACTGACAGCACACACCATAGTAGAACAGCACAATCTGCTACACATCTGAGCTTATTCCCTGTGCTTAAATTGGCTCTTAAAACCAGTTATACCAGAGACATGTAGCATCCTGATCTTGGAAATAATTTCAGAAAAACACATTGACAGCTGTGCACATGAAAGCTCATGATGACATGACTTACATCTCTTCATGAAATTCAGTGAAATTCAGTAATGCAAACTCCTAACAGCTAATGAAAAGCTTCTCAGCAAAGAGCTAAAATAAAACATAATTAAATGCAAAAAGAATATCCATTTTAAATTCTAGTTACTAGGTGTCTGTCAAAATACATTTCATTTAATTAACTGCACACACTCAAACCCTGTATCTTCTCACTGTCCGCTGTGGCACTACAACAAACTCCAACAAATTCTACTACAATGCCACTAAATCACTACCCCAGTAAAATAACTAATGTGTTTTGTTAACAGTCAAAGTTTGAAGGGTCCATACTACAGATAGCAAGTAACCCCACAGAGAAACTTTTGGCACACAAGCCCCTTCAGCAGGTCAGAAAAAGAAAAAATGACCACCTAATTAGAAGAAAAGTGTAAACAGTTAATCTACAAACAGTTAAGACTACACAGAAACAGAAAACTATAATTTTAGTTTCTGAGAAAGTTAATTTTCTGAGTAGTTTACACTAACATTTCAATCTTTTGCAACAGAAGTACTCCCTATTGTGAAGGCATCTCCTTTGTCTAGAAGAGCTGGCAAACACAGGCTTGTTTAACAAGTCCTACGGCAATTAAAGTTGTACTTTGGGTACACAGCTAACTACTAAATGTATTCCCTCCATCCCCTCCACCCCCTGAGAGTTGAATAGTTCAATGATACACAACAGAAAAAGTTATTTCCCTTCAATTATGGCCCAAATACACATCAGTTTCTTAATTCTCCTATTCTGACAGTCATAAAATAGCCTCACTCAGAAATAAGGCTGACATGTCAGAAAGTTCTATAGATAACTACTTTCCTCGAATTTTCATGGGCTTACGTTGAAGACAAGGTGCTTACCTGTATGGTAACTGCTAAATTACAGGTCAACTGTGAGTCTTAACACTATTGAAGGGAAGAGCACATGAGAACATAATGCTAACCTCAAGGTCAGATGAGCAAATCTGGAGATATTTAACCAACTTCTTGTTTCTGAAATAATAATTTCATCGTAATTCTTAATACATTTATGTGATAGTATTGGCAAGATCAAGAGGGGCAGCAGTGCAGTTTTAAACCTTATCTTCTACAAAATTGAGTCACTTCACTCAATAGTGCAGTGAGTAGAAACAGCCACAAACTGGGATTCGGGAGATTCAGGCTGAACATCAGCGAGACAACAATTCCCTAAAGAAGTAATGCAGCCCCTGATCTGGTTATCCTTGCAGGTTATGGAATTTCCACATCCTTGAAGGTGTCCAAGACCAGATAGAGAGACCGCAGAGACCTGATCTAGTGCTGGCCATAGCCCAGCTCTGCCCAAAGTTTGGGCTGGATAACTCCTGAAGTCCTTCCTGAAAGACATACCTATGATTCAATACATGTTTAGCTGTGAACTGCTTTCACAAATGCCTTATTCTCAGGTCAGGTTTCTTCCTCCTCACTATCACTCCGTATAGTCACACTGACCTCTTCTTACCTTGATCCATATTGTCCCAAGAACAAACAAAATTGAGAAGGCAGTATTAGAATGATCAAGTACAAGCTAACCATGAATTACTCAATCTTAGGAAGAAAACCAAAATCTTTTGGAGACAGTCCTTTCCTTAGGAGATTTTTTTTTTCTTTTTACACCAGATCTCTCTGGTATAAATGAAAACCAGACTTAATCCAATTCCACAGGCTTTACTGAGTGTATGAAACTACAAATAACTGGGGGGTTTTAACAATTTTTCCCCTTTTCTCTTTTTTAGTCATTATTATCATCTTGTCTCTTTGTTCATTCTTACCTGTCTGTATTTATCAGTCTGTCTCTCATTTAGTTTGCAAAGTTTCCAGGCAGAAAAACTTCCTTTCTGCCTGTTTTGTTTTAGTTGTAGCTGCTGCTGCTTTGGGTTTCTTTTCTATACCTTTCATTTTTTTAAGGTCTTGGCTGCTACGAAAGCTGCTAAGCTTCAGAATAACTTTAATCCAAAACCTCAAAATGAAATGGCTATGACAAAACAAATACATATTTGGGTTAAAAAGGCAGGATGTAGACAAAGAAAAATCCTCAGTAAATTGGCTTGGCATTTATGCAGTCTTTAGCCCTTTATTCTAGACCAAAAGCTGTACCCTAATATTGAGAATTTATCAAGAAATATGCTCAAAGTAGTAAGGCAGTCACATGATATAGCTGCAGAGACACATAAAAGCTTGTCTATTCTGCAGAAAGAGCTGTCATTAGATAAGCAAAGAAAAATAGCACAAAGAATTATAACTTTGCTTGTACCAATTTCCTCAGAATATTTTTTTTAATCCATTACACTGAAAGAGACTATTAAAGCTGTAGTTACATCTCCTGGTTTGAGAAAAATGCTTACAGCACAAAAAAAAACCTGCGAAGCCATAAAGCAATAAATAATTGGACTTGTAAAAAAAAAAAAAAAAAGGCAGAGCATCTGAACAAAACAATCTGAGTAAATTTAATTAACTGGAAGCTAATACAAAAGAGATTGGCGAACAAAATCTCAGTTTTCTTTTGTTACAGAAGTATACCCTCCAGAATTAGGTTAATTACGGATCAAGAAAATGGCTCCAACATTATATTAGCCAAATGCTTCACTACAGTACAAAAGGCATACATTGCACCAGATTATGTGGCTCACCTCTGTTACTGGAAAATTAATTCCAGCTATCTCAGTAAGGATCTTACTCCTTGTGTCCATTTACTTTCCAGCTCGGCAGAAACAACATTTACTATAGGAAAGCAACCGAATGAAGCATTTTTCAGACTATACACCGAAAAAGATGAGCACTGTTAATTGTGAACAGAGCGAAAAAATGCAGAAACGTTTGTGGATTGCAAAGGGGAGGACAATAACAATATTTTACAAAAAGTATTCTGTGGGCCTATATTCTGAAAAGCATGTATTAAGAAGAAATATTTAAAACCAATGAGGGTAGAGACTGAACCTGAATTCAAAGTTTAACCTTTGGAATGAAGAAAACAAACTTTTCTCCTAAACAGTTAAGCAGAAGTATCTTTTTTATCTGTGAAATAATTCATAAAATGCCAGCATACAAAAAACAATAAAATTGACTGACATTGTTCCCATCTGGAATATCACCATTAAAGTGTACATCTCTCACGTGTCCCTATCTGATCTCCCACCTTTGCAAGGTAATGACCAAGCAGGGTTGCCTTTCAGGATCAGCAAAGCTCATCTGCAAATCCCTTGCTTGAACTACTCCATATAATGAAAACAACTCCTCCAAAAAAATTAATAGCTTTATTCACATCACAAATTTTGCTGCATGGGGATTCAGGAACACGATGTTTCACAAAATTTGTTCATTCATACACCAATTTAAGGACACTGTACAGAACTATGAGGGGGCCAGAGGACTGTCAACAACAGAAAATAATTAACCTATCATTTTAAGAATGAATTTGCATAAATCAGATTTAAGTTTTGTCCATACACAACTCCCGGAGTTCTCCCTTCCCCTCATACTTAGAAGAAAAACTAAACTTGCCAGTGGCTCAAATAATCACCGTTTCAACATAATTTTAAAAATTTATTAGCTTTTTTAGTAATACACAACATGAAAATCCCTATCTTCTAGTAAAAATATTTAGAACAAAGCACTTAAAAATCACACTGAAAACCAAGTTTTTAGATTTGAAAGTTACCTCGTCTAAACTGTATCTAATTGCAATAAAACAAAAACAAATGAAAACCTGGGGTGACTTGGAAAGTATGTGCTTGACCTACATGCATAAAGTTCTTCACAGCTGTCTACAGAGTAATTGTACTCAGAACACAGTGATACAAAATAAGAAGAGTTTCCAGAAACAAAATACTCTTCTTTTTTCTGTCAGGAGAAAAACTAATGCTTTCTGTGTCTATCTGCTTTAAAAAAAACCCTAAAACAATCTAAACTACATGCAATTTTGAGTATGTGAATATCTGTTGTATTCTGAGCATACAGTGGGCATATAAACTGAAATTCATAATCATGAATGGCAGAGAGGTCTCATAAGATTGCCATCCCTTACAAAGCGTATTTCTAGATGGAAAGAAGCTGTCCACTTTGCAGGGAAGCTGTTAGTTATCATATGAGATTCAGACCTTCCACTTCTGGAACAGATGATCTTGCTGACCCGTAGCACGAGTCCTGGTGTTTCAAGGGAGATCAAATCCAAAATGACAGAATAAAGCATCCAAGGGATGCTAAGAACTTGGTCAGTAGGTCCAGTTAGAATTTTTTATGAACTTTGAATTGCTATTATAGCTCAATATTTGCACAACTGTAATTAAGTTCCTCCCCAGAAAGGAAGGTTGTCTGTTTTAACAACTTCTGTGTATTCATAACTTTAGCACCGAATCTGCTCACAGACAAGATATCATGCAAGTGCATGCAGCAAAATACAAGACCATGGTAAATTAAACCACTTGGAATTCCATAACTTAAAGATCTTCATTTCACTCTTGAATAAACACTCTCACCATTTTTTGTTCAAATACTGTATCCCTTGTTTACGTGTCTCATAGTAACAAATCCATTTTGAATATTCCTTATAATGTTATCCATGAAAGTCAGGGTAACGTATGCCTCCTTAAAATTTTGAAGGAAAAAAAAAGAAGAAAAAATATCCACAAAGAAGTAATGTTATAATTTTCATGTACCAAAGCATTTTTAAAGGAGTAAGTCAAAACATTTTTCTACAATCTGTTGCATAACAATAAGAGCAATAAATTACATGTATTACCATAAAACCATAATCCTATCACAATTGTGTTTTATAATGGAGTCCAATTTTCTCTAAATTGAGATGCTCTGCTGACTAAATTGAAGTTTAAATCAGATGACAGATGATTTCTGATACACATGCACAATAGGAGAGAGCATGCCACCCACAAACAATTTTCATGTTTGAAATATAACAAACAGCTTGGTGAATATGAATCAAGAAACATTCTTCAGAAAAAATAGAAAATGTGATTAGAGAGATAATAATGTGCTGGTAGTGCCAGACATGGATTGCCACCTACTGAAAACTGAAGGCTGAGATAATTATATTATGCAAAAATTATTAGAAACATTAGCAAGACTTGTATGAACTCAACATTTTAGAAACTGAAGTACAAGTTGAACAATCTAATGATCTTCCAGCATACGTTTTTATAAGGAAATGTTCTACATGTTTTCCTCCTCTTTCCAAAATACATTATTCTGTCAGAATACTCTGTGCAAGTCACAGAATCACAGAATGGGTCAGGTTGGAAGGGACCACAATGGATCACCTGATCCAACCTCCTTGCTCAAGCAGGGTCACCCCAGAGCACATGGCACAGCACATTGCATCCAGACCTTGAATATCTCCAGCGAGGGAGACTCCACAGCCTGTCCAGGCAACCTATTCAGTGCCTGGTCACTTGCACAGTAAAGAAGTTCTCCCAGGAACTTCCTGTGCATCAGTTTCTGTCCATTGCCTCTTGTCCTATTGCTTGGCACCACCAAGAAGGAATTAACTCTATCCTCTTGACACCCTCCATTCAAATACTTGTACACATTGATGAGGGCCCCTCTCAGTCATCTCTTCTCAAAGCTGAACAGGCCCAACTCCCTCAGACTTTCCTCATAAGAGAGATGCTCCAGTCCCTTAATCAATTTTGTAGCCCTTCACCAGCTTTTAACCATTTGAAATTATAACTGTTTTAATTAAAGACAATCCACATGTTGTAGTAGCAATTACAAGCTGATTTCCTTGCATTTAGAATTATCTTTCAAGTGTGATGTACTTTATTACTCCCTTCCTTCACTGATTACAGAACTGCAGCTCACCTTTGTGGAGGTGATGTCAGAGGAGACCACTACTTCCACAGCAACAGCAGAACCTGCCCCTGAAAGGGACAGCATGGCAATCAAGCCAAAGACAGCTTTATCCACGGGGGTAATGCTCCCCCAGACCACCCTTCTTTAGCCTGTGCATGGCATTCTCTCTCTCAGATTTTGAGAAACAATTGTAAGAAGGCTGTAACCAGGAAAATTTTCATACCTGAGACAGAATTTTTGGACATACCCCAGAGTTCGTCATGCTAGACAAAATTCCATAGATGAAGTGTTTCAATGAGTTATCGAAGAACCAGAAAAAAAATCTGTTATGATTTCTAAATGAAATTGAAACAGCTTTAGGCACCCAAAGTGAATGACCTCATTTTATAAATACTATCTACCATGAAACAGCTTTCGCTCCACACACATACGTTTTCAAAGATAAGCTACCCAGCTCCCTCTAAAACAGAATAAATACATTTACAAAATATTGAAGAAGCTTCCAGGACAGGAACATTGTTGGCCATACTCTAAGCAGACACATCAACCAAAAAAACTAATAACATAAAAATACTTACATTCTAACCTTAGATCACATTTAATAATATAAAATGTTAGAAAACTATCTTGAGTCATATTTGCTGAAAAATGAGTTTAAATAAACTCAAGTTATGTTTTCAAAATATCAGTTTCCTATGAAAAGGAGTTTTCCCATTTTAACAAGGTTTTAGATGTAGGTTATTCATGGCAGAATGTGACCTTCCATCTCCACTGTTTTTAACTATATTTCTTGTTGGATACTTAATATTAAACATATGTGTAAATCAAGTTGGAATACTTGAGTAAAGATGAAAAATTAAATTCTATTTTTGCAGCTTACTAAGTTTTAAAGCATTCCATAAACTGTTAGAGCTATGATGGCCTTCAGGAAAGTCCCCTCTTGCATTAAGACTGTATAGCCCAAAAGCTTGCTTTTGTTCTTTGTTCTAGTCCTGTTTCATCCTGCACATAGGCTGGGAAACACACAGAGATAAAAATTATGGAGAGCGGGTGGTCAGAAACTTCAATTCACAGTCCTACTGCGCACACTATACATGTCAGTCCTCCTGGGACCAAATAACAAATGAAGGCAGTATCAATCAAGGCACATGCTCTGGCAACAGGATAATACTGACATTTCCTCTGTTTCTGTACTCTTTGGAGACAGCTGCTCTAAACATGTATTGGAAGAGCAGAAATTTCTGTTTCATGGATTGGAGTATTAATTACAGTGAAAATTCCTTATAAAAATTCCCAAAATGTGGTTATACTCAACACTTTCACCTTCAGCCACCTTATATAAAAATACCTCATTAATCCTAACAGACACTCTACAAAATTACTACTCATTGCTACTGGAAGAAGCTAAACCTCTATAACTCACCTCTATGAAATCAAATTAACTCAATAAAGGTAGTATTACAAATGTAATTCAACTCCAGATGTGTTAATTAACCTAACATCTAGTTTTTTTGGAAGAGATATTTTACAAGTTGGAAGATGCTTCTGTAAACAAGAACTTTTATACCATTATACAAATGATGCCAACACACAGGCTTCATACACAATGTATTTCAATTCAAAATTCAGAACTGCTACAGCAGATCAAGAAAACACGATTTTGTGACAAATGAGTAAACCCAGAGGGTATAAATCAGTAATATACCAGTATTCAAAATGTCTCCTACTTTCATCTCCTTGGTAACGATTTAAAATCTGTCCACACTTCCTGGCTGAGCAACAGAAGTTATGCACCTGTGGAGAATATGTCCACAATGCTATGGTGAAAACCAGCTGCTTTGACAAAGTATCTAAATAAACCAATAATGGAGACTCACCTATTTCATATGCACGTTATGATTCAGGGGAATGAAGTCAAGCAGTATCTTAAGCAGACTAATGTTGATGTTAAAATATATGATTTCTTGAGCAGAGTTTTTGATTCATCCTTTTTGTCTTCTTCAATCCAACAACTTGTCAAAACTTAATATTGATTCTACTGTGATGGAAATCTTTGACAGCCAGATAAAGTACTTGACATTTAAAGTTACACAGCAAAAACTAACCTTCTGTTACCTATCTTCTCCCTTGTTTTCCTCCTCCAATTAATCCTTTTCCTCAAATATCAGGTTACAGACTTTTACATTTCTCAATGGCATTTAAAGCAATTAATTAGCTACATGATATTATGAATCTTGAAACAGAATTTGTCATAGCATTACATGTATTTAGCATTCCATTCAAAATACACATGCATGCCCATGTATTTGAAAAGAGCCACCATACCCTAGCCAGCCATGATTTGTTCATCAGAAGCCAGAAATTCTTTTTGTGGTAGTCTTCAAGAAAAATATTCTGCATACCTGCCAGCCATACCTCAAATACCCAACAGTGCATTTGGGTAATGCACTGGTAAAGTGATATTCTACTCTGCAGTAGATATTTTTTAAAAGGGGAAAACAGAAGAACCAGGGAACTATCAACCAGTCAGACTTACCTCTGTGCCTGGCAAGATCATGCATTCTCCTGGAAGCTATACTTAGGCACATGAAAAGCACAGAGGTGATTGGTAAGAACCAGCACGACTTTACCAGGGGCAAGTCATGAATCAAGAATTTGGTGGCCTTCTGTGATGGGGCCAGTGAATTTGTGGATGGGGCAGAGCACCTGACATGATCTACCTGGACTTATGCAAAGCGTTTGACGTTGTCCTGCATGGCATCCTTGTCTCTAAATAGGGGCAGAGCACCTGACATGATCTACCTGGACTTATGCAAAGCGTTTGACGTTGTCCTGCATGGCATCCTTGTCTCTAAATTGGAGAGACATGGATGTGATGGGTGAACCACTCGGTGGGTAAAGAACTGGATGGACGGTCGCATGCAGAATGCTCTGGTCAGTGACTTATTGTCCACGTGGAGGCCAGTGACAAGTGGTGTCCCTCAGGGATTAGTGCTGGGTCCGATACTGTTCAACATCTTTGTCAACGACATGGACAGTGGGATTGAGTGCACCCTCAGCAAGTTCACTGACAGCACCAAGCTGTGTGGGGCAGTCGACATGCTGGAGGGAAGGGATGTGCCATCCAGAGGGACCTTGACAGGCTGGAGAGGTGAGGTGGGTCAAACCTCATGAAATTCCACAAAGCAAAGTGCAAAGTCCTGTACCTGGGCCATGGCAATCTCAAGCACACCTACAGGTTGGGTGGGGAAGTGATTAAGACCAGCAACGAGAAGAAAGACTTGGGAGTGACAGTGGATGAAAAGCTCACCATGAGCTGGCAAGTGTGCACTAGTAGCCCAGAAGGCCAATCGAATTCTGGGCTGCATCTAAACAGGTGTGGCCAACAGGTCAAAAGAGGTGAGTCTCTCCCTCTACTCTGCTCTCTTGAGACCCCATCTGGAATACTGTGTGCAATTCTGGTGCCCTCAGCATAAGGACATGGAACTCTTGGAGCAAGTCCAGAAGACGCCACAAAGTTGGTAAGAGGACTGGAGCATCTCCCCTGTGAAGACAGGCTGAGGAAGTTGAGGCTATTCAGCCTGGAGAAGACTGCATGGAGACCTCATAGCAGCTTTTCAATATCTGAAGGGGACCTTCAGGAGAGCCACAGAGGGACTCTGTTAGGAACTGCAATGATAGGACAAGCAGTAATAGGTTCAAACTGAAGGAGGGGAAGTTTAGGCTAGATATTAGCAAAACGTTTTTTACTGTCAGGGTGGTGAGACACTGGAACAGTTTGCCCAGGGAAGTGGTGGCTGTACAACCCTGGTGGTGTTCAATGCCAGGTTGGATAAGGCCTTGAGCATCCTGGTCTAGTAGGGAGGCATCCCTGCCCATGGCAAGGAGGGGTTCTGACTAGATGATCTGTAAGGTCCATTCCAACACCTAAAGTTCTATGATTTTCACTGGGTGGTATTGTCCCTTGGAAAAAGAGTACCAAACAGCCTCTTAAAATGTGGGTTATCTGAAAATGTTTACCTTGGCAATACACACACATGGAATAAAATTTAAGTTACTACAAAAAGTGTGACTTTAAAAAGTAAAAACTATCACAAAAACGTTGTTCAAAAACTGAAATATTTCTTTTCAGATATTTTTCCTTCCAGAGGCTAAAAACTATCACTTTTTTGTTAGTCAGTGAAATAAAAATATAGTCCTATATGCTAAGATAAATTCTTCTGTCCAACAAATGAAATAGGACAGTTATAGATCAGAACTCGAATTTATTTTCTTCAGTGGAAAAACTAAAAAATTTGAGCTAGAGAATCAAAATTGAAAGTGATAGTGTAGCCATAAACATTTATATGGATGTTATTTTCCTTCTGTGAATGTATATGGCTTCTCATTATAACACTAATACACATGAAACCATAGACTAACTTCATTACTTTCAAAACACCTGAATAATTTATCTCTAGTTTTCAGTGTACATTTAGGAGATTGCATATATCAAGGCTTATTGTGATTTGTTTTCATTATCACAGAATCATAGAATC